>NW_024352149.1:3819386-3842797 GCF_902729225.1 Pteropus medius
ATATAACTTTCAGTATGTGGAAAATCCTTCCACACATGAGCCTCATCAAAAGTTAGGAAGAAAATCAACAACCAGAAAGTGATCAAAGAAAAAGAAATGTGCACACATTATTTTTCCATTGAACATTTAGTGGCATTTTTATTTGAACAAATATATCAAGAGCTCCTAAAGGCAAAAAATCATCTCAATATTTCTTTTGTATTCTTCACATTAGCCTCTGAGCCTAATATAAAATAGATACAGACAGATAGACAGATAGGCAGACAGACAGATGGACAAATATATAAATGCATGAATAAATGTATGATTGACTGGTATATTAGCCAGTCAATCAGATCACTAAATAATTAGAAGGAATTGTAGTAATGATTTTGTTTAATCTCTTCATTTCAAAAATTTAACATGGGAAACCTAAAATTATTTAGAAGCCTCCACTGCGAAGTCTTACCTACGATTTGACCTGGAAATTTAGAATTACACGCATTTAATGAATCACGCCCCTTCATAGATCAATGTGCAATGATCCACTGGTTTTAAAATCAAGATGCCAGCAAGGGAGGCTGTCAGATCATAAATCTGTAGCATCAAATGCTAAAATAAATTAAAGTTCCATGGAAGAGGGTTTACTCTAACTGTATAGCTGGGAGACTTGCCCTACTAATGCTTACCTCTGTCCCCTGAAAGCCTTTCTGACCATTAACCAGCACAAAATGGTTATTGATAATTCGTTATAGAAATGTAATCCACCTAGGAGCACAGAGTAATGCTCTTCCAAGCATTTAACACAAGTGAGTCATGTGCGCAGAGGGGCCACAGAAAGGTATTCATGCAGTGAAACCAACATTTAATAACAGAACAGATGACGTATTTTAAGGATTTACTTAAAAGGCTTGAAATATATGTTCAAACAATGTAAGCACAATTTAGAAGGTTAAGAAAAGCCAGAGCTGAGAAGAAAAGGACTACTTCTTTTTCCTCTTTTTCTCTAAGTAAAACACCACTAAAAAAGCCTAAGATTGCACACTTTCAGAAGACAGCTAAGAAAAACTCAGAGAGGTTCACTAATCAACAGTTAGTCTTCCTGTATACAACACCTACTACCCAAGTCAAAATAAATTCACAAATAAAGGAACACATTTATTTCCTTAGTGGTTTAATAATTGATATTTTAATATCAACTTTGCCCTTAACTGGACATTTCTTTAATGATGTAACCCACCGAGATATTATATGTAAACACATTATAAGGAATATCACATACATTTTATTTCATTATAGTATTTTATAATCAAGCAATGGCTATAATTATGTAAGCAAAAATATTTCTTTAGATTATGATAAACAGAACCATTTGAACCCTCTGAAGGAAACAGAGGTTCATTAAAGGTGCCACTAAAAAGTCTCCAACAACTAAACTGGTGCTAGAATAGATTCGTTGTCTTTGGGCCTTGTTGACATAAGTTTGGTTTATTTTTCCACGACATGTGTATCTAACCCTACATGGCCACAGCAATGTTTTCTCTGAAGTAGTCTTGACCCCTTTCCTGAAGGTGAAGAAGTGAGGTGAGCAACAACTTCCCTACTGCATCCCAAGGTGCAGGCTAAATCAACAAAGTCAACCGTTAGGGGAAAGGAAATCCACTGTTCCTATCAAAAGTAAGACCGGAATTCAGAGACAGGTTAGGAGTGATTGCCAGGAGCCCAGTAGGATTACTGCCAGAGCTTTAGGTTTGAAAACAAGGAATTATAACTTTAAAAAAAAAATCAGCTATTACCTAAAAAATAAGACGACAACCAAATAACATCACCAAGGGTTGTTATGTGATATGTAAATATACTTTGAGACAATTTGTGAGGCTTCTGGGGTAGTGATTGCAATTACTTAGTCAATTATTAAAGCTAATGTATTGATATCAATTATTTATAAACTACATTTTCTTTCAACAACTAATCTCATAGATTTTAACCACTCTATTAATAATTACGGAATCATAGTCTGACAGACAAGAGGAAGTGTTATCACCTGGTCTGCAGCTGCATTTACGATGCTCTTTTCCCATTTTCTGTGATTATAAATATATGTTAGACAATAGAATTTTAAAAAGTAAAATTACTAAGTGGAACAAGTTTACAATTAACTGCACTTTCAAGATAATTTGAACAAGCCAACTTTGAATGACAATCAATAACCAAAGTGCATTTTATATTCCAACAAAGCAAACACTGCTATTAATAAAAATATTTTTCACAACAAAAAAAGTTCCAAATTCTTGACTCTATACCAGTTGTTACTAAAATACATTAAAATCCTAGTGAATTAAAATACAGTGACTTTCCTTCCAAAGTGCACTTCACATAAACAGGTTTGATCTGCATGTGTGCACAAGTTAAGAGCAGTCACTAAATCTTTCATGTGGCCAAACTATTGCCCCGCTTTAATTATCAAAATCAGATAATATAATCAAAATTGAGCATGTTTGAAACCCCAGTCAAGCATTATTGCACACTAAATGTTTAAAACCACTATCCTGGGGCACCCAATTCCTCAACTCCTCGCCTGTGTAAAAGCACTTCCTATTACCCAGAAAGCTCTTAATTTCTTTCCCAAACACACATCCACACACACATCCACCCACACACCAGACACAATCTCAGTTTCTACCTTATTCTTAAAGTCATCTTTTAAGTCCCAGCTTCAACGTAATTTCTTCAGAAAAGACTTCTGTGCACCCTGATTAGATTAGGGCTATCTGTTGTTGTTATAGCTCCCTCTACTTTTGCTAAATCACACACTTATAGTGGAAAACTTCCTCGTTTAATGTCTGTGTCCTCCCACCAGGCTGTAAGCTCAATGCGGGAAAGTCTTCACTGTTCTCCACTCTATCCCTAAACTCAGCCCGGTGACTGATACAAGCACTTCACAAATATTTACTAAATAATGAACAAATGAATAGACCGTGGAACTAGAAGTTTACAATGTGTTCAAGGATACATTTGTTTTAAAATTAGATATTGCAAGTTGAGCAGTAAAATAACACCTTTGAACTATAATTTAAAAAATTAGTCATTGTAAAAGAGGTAACTGCCATAAAGGAAATTTAGCATTGGTCTGGTTTCTCCATCTCATCGAAGGTGGTACTACTCAGACGCACACACACACACACACACACACACACACACACCACCTTCCACGCACGCACGCACTTTTACCCTTTAAACCGCCCACCCCACACACACGCCCTTGAAGAACTACCATTATCATTAATCATCTAGTAGAACGGCATAAATTAATAAAAGGTAACAGTCACTCAAAATGTCACTGAGCTAAAATTGTCCATTACTCTATCCTCTTTGACTACTAAATAAATGGGACAGTACAAAATGCAAATGGCTTAAGTATGACAGTATATTAACAGCCACCAAAGCCATCACATGCTTCCTTTATGAGTACTTTCCAAGGAGAAAATTAATTCATTAAAGTCAGGTGGCAATAAAACCAACTCATAGGCTGGATTTCAGTGAGGTGCACTGATGGACCAGCTTTCTGTGTCAAGTCAACTTTGACACAAAGCTCTTCCCTCATCACCTGGTTAGATGATTAGGATCTGCTTGCTGGCAGCTACATCTTGTTACAAGGTTGTCTTCTTCTTCTGGTGAGTTCATCTCAACCTCCTTTTTAGGACCACTCTGGGATACTCATGGTTCCTACCAATTGGGGTTTTCTGATCCTTAGTGAGCTGTCACCTGGGGGAAACCTATAGAGAACGCTTCCTGACTCCTGGATCCCAGGGACTTCCAGGATTGTCTTTTCTGGTTTTTGGAGATGAAGAATGAGTACCAAGTGCAACTTGCCCTTCCTGTCTATGCTGGCAAATCACAATCCATGCATCACACGTTTTGGGGCTAGATAACCAAAACATAGATCTCAATCATGTGCCGAACATTCAAATATGAACAGATATCCAATATAAATCATAAAGCCTCTGAATTTCTCTAAAATTCTATAACAGCAACCAGAATTTACCTCCCAAACAAACTGCTGTCCTCAAGTTATGCTAAAGTTCTGCTGTCTTTGGGTAATTTCAATGATCTGATCAGTCTACAACTTTTCAGATTAACCCATCATTGGAAGACCCCACCACCAACCTGACCTTGGACCCTAGTTTTCTCAAAGCCTGAAATGGCTTCAAGGAATACAACAAAATTACCTTTTTGCTATGTCAACCTAAACATCAGACTGAACAATTACGACTACTGATATAAAGAGAAAAGTGTGAAATTACTAATGTTACTATTCTCTCTAGAAGCAGTTCGCTAATACTGAGGAAAAGACAGGACTAAGGGACTTGAGAGTAAAGGTTCTAAGGAAAGACTGTTATTCAGCTTCTAAAGGTATCGTGTCGCTTTTACATTACAGCAGTAAGCCCTGGCCCTTCCCTAGAAATGACATTATTGCTTTCAGAGTTGGGGGAAGGTAGGTAGTTGATTTTTTAGTGGTGTGAGGCAGTGGTACCTTTCCATAATACCAGTTTTCCTGGCAATGAATCCATGTAGCATAGGCTAAATATATGAGACGGCTTTTATGAAAATACACAAAAGGTTTTTTTAAATACCTGAGTTAGAGAAAAATACATTCATGTATGACAACTTCCTACAAATGAAATATGGCAAAGAGATTAACTTTCACATAGATTTTTATAAAGGCGTTTCACACAAAAATAAACATGTAAGGAGAACTCAGGCTGTGAATTGCAGCAGGACTGTTTCTTTGAATTTACTCTTTGTCTCAAAAAAAAAAAAAAGTCCTAAATCAAGCCTTTGACAAGAATAAGCCAGTAGACTTCTTTTACTGTCAATTCAGCTACTAAAATAAGAATATGAAATATGCAGATACTAAGGTTTGGAAGTTAAAAGAGGAAATGTACTCATAAGACCAGTACTAGAATGGCCAAAAGGCTGAAGGAGGTCCTTAAACTCTGGTATCTGACCTGGGCTTTTAAGACTAATAGCAGCAATTACAATACAAAAGTCCAGCTATTGCCCACCATTACTGCCTCTCTGGGGATCTAAGTAATGAATTATTCATGTAACTTATGCCCTATATCTTTTTAGGAAGAAACAGACAAATCTATACAAACCAAGCTAACAGACCTCTTTACGGTCATAAAGTTTGTCACCTGCTGTTACCAGCTGCCATAAAGAAGATATTCTCTCCCTCCTCCACCCCTTTTAAATGGTGAACTGAGTTGACTGGGAACCATCCTTTACTCTCAGGAATTTAGGTGCTTAACAACATATTAAAGTGAGAGGTCAAAGTGCACCCTGCATTATAATCCTTACTTCCAAAGTTGGGGTGTGGGAGAGACGGGAGAAGAGAGAGCATAATTCTTCTTTCTCCATACTCTGCCCACTATACTGTTTCTATAATCGGTAATAACTGCAATGGTTTGGGGAAAAGCTTTCAAATTTTCAAATGACATGGTTTTACACCTTTCTTCCCCGGCGATTGTAGTTTTGTAAGAAAAAAGGCCATTATTCCTTTAATGACTCAATACAGTCTTGCTTATGTTTGTACTTGTAATGAACCATAGGATATTCCTGGGGAAAGTCACTGAGCACATCTGTAACAACCGATAAGTAACTGATCATGATAAGGGTCTGCCCATGATAAGGGCCCTTGGCCTCCTTCTTTCTTTTCCTTTAAAGACTAGAAGTTGAAAGAAGATAGGCACTTGGCATCCAAAGTCTAAAGCAGGCAGGAGCCCATGAATGGCACGTTGAGGTTTTCTGTTTTGTTTAACTATAAATGTAAGGTAGCATTTGGCAGACTAGACTCAATCCTAGAGTGTGCCAAGAACTTTCCTATGGAAAAAAGAACTAAATGCAAAATTAATGATCCAAGCATTAAAGTTCCACAGTGCATGCAAGTACTCCACATTTAAAACAGACACACTCAGAAATAAAAAGTTTAAGATCAGATGTGTCATCGTCACTGTGAGGTGTCTTCTCCTGACTCTCAGAACTGAATCTTCAGTAAAAAGGTTAGAAAAGGCTGTGTTTGGCCACTGCAAGGAGATAAACCTGAGAGGTAACGAAAACAGAACCCACGCCTGATGAAGTCAGATTTTGGCATGAAAGCCTGGTGTTGTTGCTGTTTTTTCCTCTACAAGAAAATGCTTTCAGTTAAATTACCAGCCGACTTGAGTACAAAAGATCTCTTCTGATGTGGAATTCTAAAACCGACAGGCATCATGAGAAGCCCTCCTGACCAAGAGAAAGAATTGCTAATTTTCTCTTTAGTTGAAAAAAATTTTTAAGAGCATATCAAATCAAATATGCTTTAGAAATTATAAATTAATCAGTCGATAGAATATCTGCCACCTAAATGCATAGTAAAAAAGACAAGAAAAAGAAGAAAAAAAGGACATTCATGAAGTCCGTTTTCTGCATACCTTTTCAAATTTTGTCAGCAATTCCCGTAAGCTGAAGTTCAGACCAATCATCGTCCAGTAGCCCTTGAAGTTTACATCTTTCCGGCAAACTTCCTTCAGACAACAGCCTTTAACTTCCAAAAACGGTATCTTTTCTGGCTATACTTTAAAATCCTTTGTAAAATCCTTTACAAGCCTTGGCCTTGAGCAACGGTCCATGAGCAGCAGCAGCAGCTTGTGCTGGGACATTTTAGCCACCCCACTGTGGGTCCGTTTTTTCATGGACTTCGGAGGTCGCAAGGAATAGACCTGCTTCTATAATTTCTGGGAGCTGCATTCCATGAGGCTAGCATGGTCTCCTTTTTCTCTGGGAAGCCCAGGATTCCCTTTTGCTCACCTCACTAATGACCTGCAGCCCACAACTGGTCTCTCCTGGGCCCCAAGCCTAGAGTTTGGTCTCAATTACCCACAGCAAAAAGAAGCTATATCCTGGAAACTTGCATGAGAGAAGGCAAAGAAAAAAAAAAAAAAAAAAAAAGAGCCAAGTATTACCAACTTCCTCCATTCAGACTGGTTTCAGAAAGAAAAAAGAAAAAAAAAAGAAAAAATCCTGGGTAAAGAGCCAGTTTTCAAAGAGCATGACTTATGTAAAGCTCGAACAGCAAGGAGTGTACTCTTCTCTGAAGAAACACCCAAACACGGGACAAGAGGCCACCGGTTTGCACTCTCCCAGACACCGGCAGCCTGCGTTGCTATGGTAACCACCAAGCCAGTTTCAGTCCGTCTCCCTAGGTCAGGCTATGCCTAAGGGATGCTGTCAATGCAACAGAACTAAGCTGTTTGAAAAGTTCTCCTATCTGTCAGGAGAAAAGTTCCAGCAGTAGGTCTCATGTCCCCCTTTGCAGAGTTTGTGGCAGGGGAGCGAGGGCGGCCTCAGCTCCGCCAGCACCCCTTGCTGATCTGACGGTGGTGTTGTAATCCACTTCTTTTTCCAACAGTTGTTTATTATTTTAATCGGCATCCTCCCTTCCACCACCCCTCACACAGTTTGAAGTGAAGCTCACTCCCACTTCCTGGAGGCCTCCCTGCCTCAAAATGCACTACATAGCTCTCAGATCGTCTTGATTCTGAATGGATCCCAGGATTCATATTCCAATTGAGAGCCCACCCATGAAAACAAAAGGTGGTAGGTAAACACCACAATACAAGTCACAAAACAAAATACGTGTGATCAATTGTATTATTTCTGAAAAGCTGTTAATAGTACAACGATGGGGAAAATAAAGGAAAGTTCTTTGATCTCATTGATACCTCTAAGAGTCATTCAGACTGTTTTTATGTGGGGAATTTACTGGTTTCTGAAATAAAACTTAATAAGTGAAACTACTCAAAATGTGAGTAATAACCAGTTACTTTTAAATGTGTCATCGGTTTTGATGTTAAATTATTACTGGCCCTCAGAAAAACACTATCTCCTACAAAGTTTTAAGTATAATTGCTTTAAAGAAAAAAGTTCAATGCAAATGATATACCTTTTGTACTGTTATTGTGGACATCATGCCAAGGCAAAAATATGATTTTGCTTTTTGCATTACATAGCTATTTAGTATACCAATAAAAGTTAAGTGTGACAGATACGTCCATATAAAACATATTTTTCTAGCTGTGTGCAGAATTTCATCATAAATATGTAATGCTTTTAAAAGTGATACCAACACAAACAGAATGTTAATCTTAATATAACTAAGTTTACTCTGTATCAAGGCATAGAGAAAAAAAACAAACAAACAAACACCTGAAATTAGAATATGTATCTCCTAAAAGGCTATTTGAATTACTTAAATATCAAAATTGCTGGCATTCATTTAATCATATGTAGAAAGAGAGTCCATTACCGACAGAAAAGAACAAAAATCTATCAGGGAACAGTATACAATATAGTTCTTATTTTTTGGATTTGTACACCATTTTTCTTCCAGTTTCACTCCCAACTTATTTTCATATCAGTATTTAAATAGCATGTGTTTTACATATGCGGATCTATACAAAATTTAACAAGCTTTTAAAATATTTTCATCATTTATTCATAAAACCCAACATGTCCCCAGGGGCAAAATGGCTTTATGAGATTTCTAGCAGAATGTGTTTCACCTCAAAGTGCCCAATTCAGATATACACAGACACTAATTAATTTCAGAAACAAATGCAGTAAACTAATGATTATCCAGAAATTGATAAGTAAAAATAATCTGTACAGTTTGGACCAAGAAAAGCATTGACATGGGCAGGAAGACCAATCATCAGAAATGGAGTGAAGAAACACACAGAAATTTGACCAGGCTGACCCTGATCTGTGAGGGCTCTGGGGCCACATGCTGAGATCTTTCAACAGCAACAAATAAACTTTTCACGTAAATACAAGACAAAAGGAACCACCAGCACCACCAGCACCACCACCACCATCACAACAAATAAATAAATAAAGGAGAGAGGAGAAAGAACAATCTTTCTCAGCTGGGCAAACTTCCAACTACCACCCAGGGTGCTGGATGTCTGTGATCAGAGACATGTGCAAACACGCGACCCCTCAATGCACGTATCCAAAGACTAAATTAAAAAAAAAAACAAAACTGTGGAACAACAGAGAACACCATAGTCTTTCTCTAAAGTAGACTCTTATGTTTAAAGAGTTCTTATATCAGGACAAAAACTATGTTATTATTAGAGTTCCAAATATCTTTTTATCCTTATATACAAGGCTAATTGTTATGAGGGAAAAGCAGCAGCATCCAAAAGATAAGAGTAAGGGAATTTTTATCAAAATGCTAGTCACCTGTGTTCTAGAAGTGACAAAAACAGGATAAGGAAAGAGAGGAAGAATATGTCCCCACATGGAATTCTAGAGTGGAGTGTCCAAAATCAGTGCCTCTGTACCAACTATTAGCTTCCCTGACATTTCCCGCAAATGCCCCAAACCCATTTCTCAGAACTGACATCCTTGGCTCAGGCAGGAAAGAAAACACTTAAATAAAGCTTCCTTAATTAATGTATAAAATATCAAGGACTAAGACAGTGATGATCCTAACTTCATGACACACTTTTTAGGAGAAAAAGGGTGGGGTGAGGGGGAATTATATTCAGTGGGTCTATATAGAACCATTCAAAAGAAAAATTTTTTTTCAAAAAATTCCCACCTAATTTTAATAACAGGGTAAATATATTCTCACTAAAACACTGGAAAGCAACTAAAAATGTTATTTTTAAGGGTCAAAGACAGATTATTTATGTAAAAATCCAAAGATATTCTACAAAATTCAAATAGCTAAACAATAGATTATTCAAAAGTGCTGTGCTCTTTGATGACTGAGGGACACATTAGAAGTGAGACTTGCATCTCCACAGCCCTTTCCTTTTCTACCAAGCACCTCTTTGATAGACTATCTCTTAAAATCCTGTAATCATTAAAACAAAAAATAGAGGCCTCCAGTGAAAGCAGTATATCACCAGAGAGACATAATAAATTGAATGATGAAATTAGAAATAGTTGACATTTTGCCAGTCTACACTAGTGTGCAAAAATATTCTGTACTCGGCAGAGGGAATACAGTTAGCATTAATACGATGGCTAGGTGGAGAGCCAGGGGAGGGAAGGAGCAATTGCGGGGATTGTTTTATGAACTATATAGATGTCTAGCCAATGCAATATATACTTGAAACTAATTTAAATAAATAAATTTAAAAAAAATTGTGCACTAATTCTCAAGAGGTGGCATAAACATAATGCTACCCCAATCCCTGCAACAGATCAACACTGAATTCCCTAAGATACTTTGGAGAGATAATTCATGTCTCAAACATAGACACCTAGATCCATGAGAAAGTAAAGGTTACCGAACCACAGGAAAACTCAACAATGGCATCAATAAAATCTAAATCTAAATGACTTAATAAAAACCATATTCCACTACCCAAATGACGAGAGCTAAATGTCTATATGGCTTTGGCAAAAACTTTCAAAGGCTAGACTAATTTAAAAACTTATTATACCGAAAAACTGTATATCTTTTCATTTGTTAAAAAATGACTTATTTAGCAATTTCATCAAGGCAATAAGACATTCTTTAGGGTTCAGTCAAATAGAAGCAAAAAAAGCAGTCTAAATGCCCTGTTGAAAAACAGTCCATATGGTGGATCTTAAGATATCCTTCTTGCTACACATAAAGCTCGAGTTTTTAAAAACTATAAAGTATGTTTTCTATGCCAAACCTAACAGGTTTCTCTTTATATTGGTCAATAAAAAGAAAAGAAGAGAAAAGAAAAGAAAAGAAGAAAAAAGAAAAGCAAAAGAAAGAAAAGAAAAAGAAAAAGAAAAGACTTTTGGGATCCTCTAAACTTCTAAAGTGAAGCATATGGAGGTCGATAGGTGAAAACAAATAAATCAGTACATCATGGCTTTATTCAAAACGAAGAGCTTCAGACATGGATAGAAAATTTACTTGTTATAATCCTATTCTGACTCAAGGAAAGATCCAGGTTATAATGCCTTTAAGAGGAAGATTCACAATTCCCCTTTTCATAACTTTACTAAATCGGGGTCTATAATTCAAAAATAAAATAGCTTCAAGACCTTAATCATGAGCTTAGATTTCAATTCATTGTCTCCTGCTGCTGTAGTTCTATTAAGGAGAGACTACGCAACACATTACAGCTTTCTAGTTAACATCAGCCAGCAACCCAGTCTGTCAGCTGGTAGCTATTTAAAGTAATATACAGCCCTAAAGGGCAGAAAGTTCAGTCTAAAATGGAGGCCTGAGCCCCCTGATGAAAGGCGGAACTCTCCTTTTATCCCAGGAAGTTCAGACAATATGCTTTGTACACAAAGAATTATTTTTAATGTTCACCTCTTCAATAATGGCATCTATTCTGATAATTACACAGGTGGCAGTTGGGAAAGAAAAAATATAATTCTTAAGAAAAAGATTCAACACTTTATATATTTCCATAATCTATAGCCAGAAGATTCTACTAGACAGATTAAAGGCACAAAGCGCTTTTTCTTCTAAAGGGAGTGTGGGTGGGTGGGGTAAGGATTGAGGAAAAGAAATTCCAGCTGATCTGCTTCTGAATTAGCCAACCAGGTGCTGGGGTCAGACTTCAGCAACCTTCTGAATATTTAATGATTCAGAAAGCACTTTATTAGGTGACTAAAAATAATGCCAAGACAAGTTAACGTTTCAAAACCACATCCTTCCCAAGAAATACGCAGCATCAGGCAAGAGTGAAACCATCTCAGGCAGCCAAGCCTCACAATTCCAGATGTCCACTGACAGCACAAGCCTGTGGGATATGTAACCAAGTCACACACGGCTTTGGAGATGGTTCCCAAAGGTTTCTAAAGGTTTTTCCAATGTTCCTCAGCTATCCAGATTTAGAAAATTAAAGGCAAAATTAAAATACAATACCAATTTTAATAATAACAACCAACATGTCAAGAATAATAAAAAAATGAAGGTGCTATTTTCACTTACAAGTAAAAAATTGGTACTCCCTCCAGAAGAGTCCAGAATCTGACTATGTATTTAAGGAACTGCACATTGAGTGGACCCAGAGGAAGTTCAAAGTAACCCTGTGAGATCAGCCACGCTTCTGTGTGTAATACTGTCATGATTCATTTTCACTAATCTCACTAATAATATGTCGATACACTTGCCACATGAGCCACTTATACCTTTAAATACAGCCCCCCAAAAGTCATAGACCGTTGCCACTCTTTTTTTCCTAGTATTGTTAGTTATTTTCTATACCTTTATCTCACTCCCCTCATTTGTTTGCTCTGAGCAGTGAGTTCTACCTTATGACTTTGTTTCTTCTCAAAGTTTCCAATAAAGTGTTCTATAAACAGTGAACCCAGACTGTGTATTATTGCAACTCATAATAAAATCAGTAGGCTGATTACAGAGGGAAGAATTCCTATGTTTGACAAAGTTAAGTTAAGCCATTACATTTCCTGGAGATTATTAGAAGCAGCAGAGTTGACTTTTAAAAATCCGCCACATTTGGGGCTGGAGATAATTTAGTAATATCCATCAAACATTAAAATGCATATAACCTTTGAGTCAAATTCTATCTCTAGAAATTTAATTTGCAAACATGTGTAAAGACGTATGTACAGGGATGCTTAATAAGTCCTATTTGACACAGTAAAAAGCTAAAAACAATCTAAATGTCTATCAATAGGTAACTGTGTAAATAAATTATGGCAGATTTCAACAGTGGAATGCTGTTCAGCTATGTAAAAGAGAAGATGGCTAAGTGCTGACAAAAAAAACAACCCTTAATATATACATGCATGTAGGACACATATGTATGTGCCCTGAAAAGGGACACTGACGTAGTTATATAAAAGGACAATATATGAACTACAGATAATATTCCTGGAGAGATATGTAAGAAGACAAAATGTGGTTACTTCTGGAAGAGGGACTGGAGATCTGAATATGTTGAAAGAGACACTTTATCTTAAGTCTTATATACTGTATGAAAATTTTACCACAGGCATATGGTACTTTTTCCATGTAAAATTAAATCAGTATGCAGAGGGAAAATTCCCAAGTAAAACACATTTATCTTTCTAGGTAGATATTTATTTTTTTAAAACGGTAGCATCATTAGATTTGAAGGTAAACACCACTGGAGACAATCATTTTTGTTCTGAAAGTTTCAGAAGTTTTGAAGTGCCAGATGGTCTGACATTCTAGCAAATCAGGCCTCAATAGAAACAAGCCTTCAGTGGTGGGCTGGTCAATGGTAAACTTTTCTAAAGGAAACAGAGACAAAGCCTTTTTGTTCTCATCAGTTACTCTATAACTAGTGACTCCAGTTTATTTAAATAATAACTGTGTCTAAACCGGCATTACAGAATGTAAGTCAATCTCATTCCCAGGAAACCAATACTTCTATTGTCATCTAATACTGTGATAGCTTTTGGCACACAATTTTTTGCAATGTTTATAATAAGATGATATACATCCAAAAAAGAATATCTAGCCTGATTTCTTCAAGGAAATGGAAAAATGGTTTCATCTGTCAATGGGCTAAGTGATCCAACCTAGTGGGCTGGCAGACTACGTGTGCCTCTAAAGAGAGGCTGCAGTACAAACAGCAATTTTGCTCATGGTCCTAAGTTACAGTAGGTGAGAGAGAAAATACTATGGACCCTGCTGCCCTGCTTGTCATGTCTGGAGAAGACATGCTTGATGCGCTATGAAGGTTACTCCAACAAAATACTGAAGGAAAGGTACCACGACAGGTGAAGCAACCATTGAATACCAAGATCGGGCACATCTTTGCTTTAGGGCTTCATCAAACAGTGAAGGAGATTTATAATCTCTAGCTCTACATTAAATATTGTCAAACTGAGGGATTTAAAGCACAACTTAAATATGGAATTTGATCTGGCAGGTGTTTTAGCTTTAAAATCAAATTATGAGATGACTGTAGTAATAGAGTCTTTAAAAGCACAATATAAAATCTAGTATTTATATAAAAAGAGTACTGCCATCAAATTCATAACCTTGGGAGGCTAAACAAATACCTAAGTGATATTACTACTGCACAAAACCTTTTGGAATATTACTTCAGAATGTCTTTATCATTAACAAAAGATCCATATAAATAAATTTGATCCCATTTTTTTCAGTTATTACTGCCACTTTTACCAAAATTTTAGCACCCATCTTGAGCACCAGATGGAACTGAATGACTGTTGGCAATATGCACACTCACAAAATACACTGTAAGTCTAAGATCTATCACAAATAAGTAGATTCAAAACATACTGCATGTTATTAAGAATGCTACAAAGAATACATAATATTGAAAAAATATGAAACTAATTTAGAAAACTTCAATGGAACCTGAATGTTGCTAAAAAATATTTTGAAGAATAATAATATTCTTTGACTCATCCTACCCCATCTCTATTCCCATTTTCTGAGCTGTTCCTTTTTAGCTGTGGCATGTTATTTTAAATGCCTCTTAATTATCTTACAGCCAATAGTACACACTCTTACAGAAAAGATTATAGCTCAGAATGTCATAAGTTTAAATCCTTAGAATATAATTTTCTCATTAGAAATTATGTAGACTATACTATTACTCTGATAGCCTGAAAAGCAATACAGAACCTTTTCAATATTACGAGAAAGTAATCATCGAAATTACATATGAACACGATTACTTATTTGTATTGTTACATCCCAGCCTTGGTGTATTATATCTTTCATGGGATAAATAAGAAAGAATAATATTCTTGGTGTCAAGGGACTAGGGTTGTGACTCCATCTATTACACTTATCTAGCTGCTTGACCAAGAAAAAGACACTTGAACCCTTGTCTGGACCTTGATTTTTTCTTAGTAAAATGACCCTCTGTCACTTCAGCAAACATTCAAATACTCTTACTAAGAAAGATGTTCATTAGTACTGTATTATTGTTTGGTCATTAGTTTCAACAAAAAATCATTGATAGTTAGAAAATGTTAGTTATAGTACAATCAAGACTTTCATACAATTCTATGCAATACCAGGAGTACCTGAACTGAATTTTCTAGGAGAGAAAGTAAAGGTTCTACAAAGTTTAGATACGTTTCTGAAACATTAATAAAAACTCTGAAAATTATTATTACAATAGACTATTTTGAGAAGCATGTGTATGTTTTCTTAGCATTTCTGTATATTTTCACCAAAATGTTTATAACTTGTTAAGTGTTAACATCGGCTATTATTAGCAATAAGATTTTAAAACCAAATTTAAATAAATTAGTAAAAAGTTAATCACCGATCACTAATTATTAAAAAGCAATTTTATGTAACAATATATCAATCACATTAGTGAAGTGGTTCTAAACTAGGAATACGCTTTCTATTTTGTTCACTGATGTATCCCAGAGTTTACAGTAGTCCCTGACACATAATAGACAACCAAAAATAATAACTGAATTACTGAATTGATGTCCTACATACCATCTCTACATAAGCTCATAAAATGTTGAGACGTCACACAACTAGGAATCACCAATAAATATACCTAAATTATCGACCACTTAAATATCGAAATATCTTAATTTTTTTGATATTCTCACTCACCTCCTAACATTATTTCAAGCCATTCTTCTTGACTCTCATCTCTTTCCTCTAATTATCTTTTGTATCCTATTAGCATGATAAACCAAAGTAAATTCTTTTCAAACACTCCTTTAATCAAAAAAATCACTTATTTTATCTCGCCTTCTAGTTCCTCATTTATAAAACAAGTATAATAATAGCTAATTCAAATGTAAATTATCTATGAATACACATATCTGGCAAGCTGTGTTTGATCCATAGAAAACAATAATAATAAATAAAAAGTACATCCCCTGCTTACAGTTTTAAAATTCAAAAGTTCTTGATACTATCAATGCCAGCCGCTATACCTTTCCTTAATGGCTCTCCACATCCCAACTTCCAAAAATTCAAACTGCAGTGTAGCACTGCCCAGTCAAACTTTCTGCAATAATGGAAATATTCTCTATTTCTGATGTCCAATAGAGTAGAATGGCTATTGGGTCACATTTTAATTAATTTAAATTTAAAAGCAGATGGTCACATATGGCTAGTGACCTTCCTGTATATTCCAGGAGTGATTTCCTTACAATATTCTTAAGGATACACTTTTCTAGCTTTTTCTCTATTGAAGGGATTCTTTTCTCTTAAATAATAGCCTCTCCTTTTTCTATCCATTTAAATTTTATCCAGCCATCAAGGCGGACTCAATTTCCACCCTCTACAAAAAGGCTTGTACTCTCACTTTTACAATTTCCTATCTACATCTCCATTATGCTGCCCTACTATCCTGTACTTTACTTACACATTGCCTTAGTAAATATGTAAGTAAGATTGTTTTTTCAATTTGTTTTACCTTTCCTCTAACCTTAATAGGGCGTGGCTCTGAGAAGGAGAAAAAAGTTAAATACATTTGTCCCTCAAATGACCTGAAGAATGCTAAACATATAACCATTGTTCAATAGATTTTCATTGACAAGAATAAAACGATTAGAAATTATTAAAATTTTACATCCTTAAAGTGATTTTACAATTGAAAAAAAAAAAAGCCATGATCTTGGCAGACACGTACATTTACACAGTTACTAAAATAGTTAATCTAATTCAACATTCAAGTAAAAAATTCTAGGGGCTATTTTAATCATCTTTCCATTTCCTGAAAAACTCCCAAGTTTCTCTAAGATTTTGCACTTATCTTGCCCATAAATTTCTCCAAAGAAAGAGAGGTTTCAGTCTTTCTTTTGTAAACCACTCATGCTTAACTTCTTGACATAAAAAGTTAATTTGAATGTATTTTTTAAGAGTCGCACTTTAAATTTTAAAAGAAAGTGCTGCCCTCTTGTGAAATGAGGTAGAAGATTTATCATTTCACTGACAGTTGAGTAAATATCACAAAGGAATTAAAAGTTAAAATTTAACATTAAAACTAGATAGAGTTTATCTCAAAGTTGCATGTCTTTCCCAGAGGTCTCTCCCTCATGCTCTCGGTTAATTTTTCAACCAAATGAAAAGTGGATCATCAGGGTAAACAACTGTACTATACCTGGAAAATAATAAGTGACTGGAATCACTATAATAGCAATAAAAGTTGTAGTTCTTCAATATTGTATTACTTAGGACACAATGGGAGTAAAGTCAGTGAAGAAGTAGATGAGTCAATGACAATGTGGGAAGTCACAAGTCAACTCACTTTCTGACCTTGGGCAAGATTTTAACTCGTCTTCAGTCTGCTTATTTACATATAAAGTGAGTATTTTAATAATACTCCAAATTACATACATTTTTGTTGAAAGTCAGTGAAATAGCAGAGGTAAAATAATTAGTCTAGTCCTTTTCACATGGTAAGTGCTTATTAAAGGTTGAACTAATAGTAATATTACCATACATACAATAATATTCATAACAGGCATTTATACAATGAAGCCCTTTAGAAAGTCTAACAATCGCAATATATATTGTCCTTTATTCAAGCATCTATTATGTGGCACAGGTACTAGATACCAAGAAAAAAGATATAAAAGTAATTACTTTGAAGAAGCTTACAATCTGAGCTCTCCATGAAAATACATGGGAAACCATTTTATGAAGAACAAAGGTGAACAGATTCACAATTCTCAGAAATGACTGCTATAAATCCTATGGGCTTGAAGGATCCAATTAAACATACCAGTTTACTAAAAACTTACTTGAGTGACATATAATAGATTATAGCAATTCTAAGGATACCAAGAACTAGAATAGGAGAAGAGAAAAAAAAAACGCCACAAATTTAGTGTTAACCAATAGTTTCCTCTCCTTCCACAGATTATGCCTTCTTAAAATGAACTTTCCCTCCCATCCTCTCCTCTGAGATTGGAATAGAAGGAGGATGAGAGGATGACTGGACAAAATAGTATAGTATAGACAGACTAAACCATCTTGACTATTTCTTCATGAGTAATTCACAAACCAGTTTTCATCTACCCTCCACATCAGGACACACATGTAAATAGCTACTATTTACATATGAATATTAGGAACAGGTGTGCCCATAAAAGAAAAAGTGTTTAGAACATCCTTTGATTTGATTCCCAGCACCCTAAGAGAGCTATTTGAAGTAATCTTCAGGAAATTCTTTTGTAATATAGAAGATCTTTTGTCAAATTAAAAGCTCCTCCCCCCATATATTTGTTTTAGCAGTTTGAATTTTTATGCATGAGAGGTTTTCTTAACTTGAGAAAACAACCATTTTCCTGATTGGAATTATAATAGAGAATAAAGGAGTATCTGGATAGTGAAAAAGTGCCTTAAGGATGAGTATGAATGTTTAGTAATATAATACAGTTTGGGGACAGCTTCCTCCCCCCAAAAAAGTCCTTTAAAAAACCCTATAAAAATGCAGGAATGACAATCATGCTGTTCTAATATTCTAATTAGTTGTCTCTCTGTTCAAATATCAGACAGTCACAGAGGAACCTAGTAACATTTTGGTGAGCTGAGAAAAAAAGTCTCCAATTAAATGTTACAGAAAGAACAATTTTACACACATGATTTATAACATTTTAAGTTAAATAATGCTTTGATTTTACTGAACTTAGGCAAAAGAAATGTTGACTCATCAAACACATATGGGGATTCTTCCAAAAAATATATGAAGGTTAAAAAGGTGGGAAAAGACATGCTTCAATAACTTTTCAAGCTGAACAGAATTACACTATAACCACTAATTTTCTTAATCTTATACAGGTGGCAGAAGTTTGACAAAGTGAACTGTTAAGTAAGTACAGTAAAAGAGAAGTCGACCTAAGTCTCATTATCGTTTATTTAATCAGGTAAAACAGATCTGTCCAGTGACCCATATTAAGATCAACAAGGAAAAGTTTTCAAGTTCAGAGAATTAGAGAAATGGGCCCCCAAAGCATGTGCTAAATAATAACTTTTCAATAAAGGTGTGGTGATTCAATTTGATGGATCACTGAACACCATTTTGACATAAATTTTTTTAAAGAGGTGCTCTCTCCCTCCTACCCTTACTCACAGTCAGCACTTCTCTGGCATCTCCCACAGTCTGGCAGTCAGAACCACGCTCTGAGTAGCTCAGAACAGTCACATCGCCAACACAGCTTTCTACATATCTTCCCAATTCCCAAACCCCACCCCACCCCTGTTACTGCTACTGATAAACCCTAACAGCTCCCATGTTCAGCGCAGATTTTTTGATTACCAACTTTAAGACGACTTTCTCTGGCTCATTTTATTTTTTCAGATTCTTATGTAAGTCCTCTAACCCTTAAGATTCTGTCTCCTGTTATTAATCAGAGAGCTAGGGTCAATCTACCTTGTTGACTTGTATTAATTACCTTGTTAAGATTGCAAAGCACCATTCTACCACAAAGATCACATTTCCATCATTTATCTAAATTTTTGTGCTTTCTGTTCTTTTCAATAAACAAATACTTTGTAACTAAATAGTATCTAAGTTCTAGGACTTTTTCTTTAAAAGTAAACTACAGTTCTATTGCATTAAATAAATAAAATCATGCATAATAATTAGGACAGACAAAAAGAATTCTCTATAGTATCTTCAAGAAAAACAAATTACATGAGAATAAGAATTAAGTTTAATCACTGACAGATATATTTCTAGGACTTTAGAGAAATCTATGCCAACTAGGTTTGAATTCATTATCAGTATTTACTGAAATCATGATAAAGCTGGTTTCTCTGAAAAACTAAGAATTATGAAATTATAGTTCTTTAAAAAAGATAAAACTGAAAAAATATAACTAAAATACTGTTAGGGAAAAATATAAATTAGGCCTCTAAAAATAAATGTATGATTAATACATAAAAATACATATTTAAACATATACTTAGTTACCATAATTTTCTCTTCATTTTTAAAGCTTTTTGAATTACTATTAGCATATTAACAGCTTATAAAATTAAATAATATTACATATGTTAAAAAATACTTTTAAATTTGTTTAATCAGTCAGAGGAGAGATCATCACTTTATACCCTGGTATTTTATACCAAACGTCTAATTCAGTTTAGAAAATAATTGTGCTTATATATGAAACGCTGTATTTTGGATCACTGGATCCAAAACGACATCAATATCAGCCATTTGAACTAGTCAGAGAGACTTTTTCAGTACTAATTTTAGAGTTTATTTAAAATGGCATAAGAGATCAAGATTAGGAACTTTTATTCTTTGGTTTTGTACATGGTTCCATAAGGTTTTGCTTTTCCTAAACATGTGCTGACATGCTTTAGCAATTGTGTGGCCATGCTTTTATTCACATATATGCCCCCTTTGTAAATGTAAAAATAAGTTAGAGTTGTATGTGACACAATAGTAAAGAGAAAAATTCCCCACTAATTTTGCCCTTTTCAGGAAGATGATGAAAATAATTAACTAAACCACGAATATGGCAAGCTGTAGATAATGTGGACTCAGTTGCACCTGTGAAACATAATTTTAAAAAGTGTGCATGTATGTGTGTAGAAGTATACAGTAGTACAATTTTTTATCTAGTCTCAGGAACGCTCCGGCGAAATTAACACAGATTTTTAACAAAACCTAATTATTTATAAACTAAACAGAAACTTGCATATTTCCATCAAAACTATTCAATTCAAACTACTCTCCCTCTGGGCAAAGTTAAACTCATTTCTTTCCAACACTTTGGATCTTAACCTAGACTTTGGTGCTGGTAGTTCCCTTAAATACATCATTTTCCTGCCCACTCTAATAAATCAAAATTTAAACTTTTACCTTTAGAGCCTCTTCTCCACTTTCATGAAATTTGCTCTGCTTCAAAAATGATGATCATTCATATATTTTACTTTCTAGATCCCATCGTTCCCTGATAAAAACAAGAGCACTTTGACACAGTACCTTTAATCTTTGCCTTGGATTTTGCCTCCACCCATTAATAAATTTTCCAGGACAACGTACTATTATTTTCACTAAAGCCACAGGATTATGTTGGATGGAAGGGGTACTGAAACAAAGTGCCCTGGGTGCGGACAGACTCCAGGAGAAATTATGTCTATGTAAACCAAAAAGTATGAATTAGGCACAGGGTCAAAATTTTCCTGATTATATAACATCTGTTTAAGAATCACATCCCATAATACACTACACAGCCATAAGTATAATCTATGCAGGGAAATCAAAATAATGAAATACGATAGAATCACACTAATATTTATTCCCCTAATTCTAGGAGTAACTATGTTTTATATTCAGAATAAAATGACTGCTCTATTGGAAAAAGATGTCCTCCTCCATGGACTGGAAATGTTGTATCAGTGTTTTGTTGTTGTTGTTGTTGTTTTTCCTCTCCTCAAACAAAGAAGGCATTTCCAGTTAAAAAGATGAAAACAAATGGGAAGTACTAGAGTTCCTTGAGAGGGTGGAGGAGATGGGTAGATTTGTGACTTTTTATTTCCAAACTGACCTTCTGTCACTAGTGCATAAAACAGCTGGAATTTAGCCATAAGTAGCACAACTTTCCTGAGAAGGAAGAAAGTAAATACATAACTTAGAAGTTAAAAAACATCCCTCCCAAATCTCTCAAAATATATCAATTTTTGCCTCTTGGGAAAAGGGTTAGAAGAACAACAGATTGCATTAAAAAAAAAATCGATTACGGTGAAAATGACGTCAGATTAGCAGGAAAGTAAAGATAATGACTAGAAAGATTTAAAAATGACTAGGACAATTAAGAAAAAAAATCTGAAGCTCTATACGATATGTACAACCTCTATGGACCTATGCCACAAATTAAATCCACACCTGTAAAATTTCCTGACTCATAACATAGGGTATTTGTACAAGCAGTATAAAATTAAATGAAAATTAGCTATAATAAAAAAAAGAATTCAGACCATGTTTTTGCAGCTTTTTAACTGAGTTAAAATTGGCTAACCCACACATAGATAGACAGTAATTAGAAAAATATTATCATCTTTTCAAAAAGGAATATACACTCTGCCTTGAGATCTCATTAACTTTGAATAAGTTCCAGTTAAAGACAAACAGTTTTTATATATCATACTAGATTTTAATCACAGCTAAATATAGTTGCTAATTTTATATTCATGTAAACACCTGCATTGCCTGTGTCAAGATTTCTGAGCAATAAGATTTCTGTGGACCTAAAAGCACAAAATCAACCAATCACTAATTAATTACCTATTCATGGAAATATTATTCAGGCCTTCAGTATTTTTTCCTTAATAACTGGGTTCTACTCATTGAATTTACTGAAAGCACAGGAAAAAACTCAAACTCTAAAATTAGCATTTTGTTGTATCACTTAATAAAAGCATGGTACCCAGAATCTAAAATTATCTCAGGGCCAAAGAATAATTTCAATTATAGGTTATTGTCATTGGTGAGAATGTGTTAAGATCACTGGGACACTAACATTAAGGGCACTATTTTTATTAATTCATCTTCTTCAGTTCCAGAAAGAAAAGTTATCTTATTTCATTTTATTTACTTATTAGTCTGACATAAATATTCTTTGTTCAAGAACTTCTTGTCCTTAAATAAAAGTGGGGAAAAAATGGCAATAGAAATGCAATATTTCAACTACATTAAATGAAAATAACTCTAGTACATTTTGGATTTTAAAAACAACAAAGATCACAGTTAAGAAGCAGCTATTTTCAAAATATTTGGATTTATAATATAAATATTGGGACCATGTTGGCAGACTTTCATACAAACCCCTAATAATAACAGTTGTTAAAACAAGTATTTATATAGCAATTTTAATGAGACCAGAGCTTTGAACAAATAAAGATAAACTGTACTCATGATTATATACCTCCCTGCCTCAAATCAGTATGTTGCAAGATACTCTGTAAGAGATAAAAAAAAAACTAAAGACATTTTTGGGGGCCAACATCTCAAGAAACGGTAAGCTAATAATTTTAGTAGAGAAAAAATACATAAATTTTATTTATAATACCTGTTGAGAAAATAGATGTAAAAGAGTTTAGACTTTGTTTATTAAGTAGTGTACTCTTGCAAATATTTTCAAACTTAAGAGTAAACTATAAATTTTCTGAAGTTCTTTAGTATTATACTAAGGATATTCTCAATATCTATGTTTGGGATGAACTTTAGAGGTCCTCTAGTCTACTTTTATATAATGATTTTCCTTTTGACACAATGGAAAACTGCCTCTTAATGCACTGGATTCCAAAATGTCTTCTTTATATTAAAGCAGGAAAAGGGTGCCTCCATGACATACATGTCTTACTTTCCCCTTCTGCTGATATCACAGAACAAACTCACATTTTCAAAAGATGACTTTTTCTTTACTGGAATGTAATTATCATGACTCCTTAGTTTTATCTTTTTCTTTTCTTTTCT
>NW_024352149.1:3842827-4008211 GCF_902729225.1 Pteropus medius
GATAATGCCTCAGGCCCTTTTGGCCAAGATAATGCAACACATTCTTAAGAACTATCTGCCAATAATTACTTCTGGAAAGTGTACTTTGACATCTTGAAGCTTGGTTAAATGTGTGCCCCCCCACACACACATACACCTCTTCCACATAGAAATTCCCACAGCAGCATCCCCACATAGTATTCCCACAGCATCATAGGATGCTGCTGTGGGAATACTAAGTACACCTGCTATTTTGTCTATGTGGCTTCATGATTCGATAAATATTGACAGTAAAAGCAATAAGATAATAAAATATAACTAAGAAGCAATAAGAATTGGTATTTGACTGATTGGACATGGAGAGTAAGGAGAGAAAGTATTCAAAAATGATACTGAAATTTCTGGCTTGGGTAAGTGGGCAAGATTAACCAAACAAAGGAATACAGTAAGAGAAATGGACTTAGGTTTTAAAGGTCTGTAAAATCACCAACTTAAATATCCAGTAAGCAGTTACACATAAGAATTTAGAGTTCACACCATCCTATGGTGGACGAACAAGGCTAGTCCAAACTGTGATGAGCTTAAAGTGTAAAATACATGCTGGATTTCACAGACTTGGTATAAATAAAGAACAAAAAATATATCAGTAATAATTTTTATGTCATTTACATGTTCAAGTAACATTATGGATAATAATGGGTTAAATAAAGCATATTAACATTAAAAAATTTAGAGCTCAAGAAAAATAAGGGCTGAAGATAATGATATCAAGATTTGGGAGTCATCGGTAAATGAGTAGTTTCCAAGGCCAGGGAAGAGTTCATCAAATGAAAACAAAAGAGGTTTGAGGACATAACTCTGGGAAATATTGAACAAAAGAAAAAAAGCCAACAAAGAATATAGGGAAGAAATAGTCAACTGCGGCAATAAAATTAAGTATATGAGATACATCAAGAGATGAGGACACTTAAAGGGGAGTATTGTCAGTGTAAGATGGTATGGAATGATAAAGTCAGACCTGAGAAGAGGTCTGATATAAATAAACTCATCAATGATCCTGGCAATGGCAACAGTGTTCCTGTGGCTGAAGCAAAAGCTAGATTACATTATGTTGAAAGCAAATGGGAAGTGAGTCAAGACAATGTGAGCAGAAACTGTGTCAAGAAGTTTGACAATGAAAGAAAAGATGAATGAATGAATGTTCTAGAACGGCTTATCCTGACCGGTCCATAACACGTTAAATATAAAATTGGCTGAGTTAACCACTAATGAATGTAATTTGAGATTTTAAGAACAGTATTCTTAGTTCTGGCTCTTGTAAGTAAATAATTGCAATCCTAGTACTAAAATTACTTGATAGTAACAGATTGGCCAGTTCATCTCAATGATCTCTAAAAGGACCACAACCAAGAGCCACAATTTAATACCTGGGCAATCTATCATACAAGAAAAAGAAAACGAAACATACCCAATGCTTCCAAAAATGAGTTTTAAATACCACTGGTAATCCAGAACACTAATTAGTAACTCTGATTAATTGAAAATCACTTCTAATCTAATTTTCCAAACAGATCTATCCTAGGCCTAATACCCTTGCTAAGAAAATGGATACTAGGCTAAGAAACTACATACAATGGCAAACAAAGATAGACTTATGTTAAGTGACTTCTTTTTTGTTGAACAAAAAATTCTAGTGATTTCCCATCTATGAATCCATGTTTAAGGGAAGCATCTAGGGTCTAGAGAGAAGCAGTCCCAAGGGTAATAAAACCAATATTGACAACGTTCAAAATAAAACACTGCGGACTGAGAGAACAAGAAAACACCATGGGATATATTTTCTATTTAAATATGGTAACAATAAAAATAGTGTAACTGCATTAATAAAGATTATGACAGATCCATAGAGCTTGTCTTAATGATAAAATGGTCACTGACTAATTACCCTGCACTTCAAAATCATTTAAAATGTCTCAACTAGAAAATTCTTAATGTTGTTTATTTTTAATATAGTGCTCTCATTAGATAAAAAGCTCTTCCGAATTTGTGAACTACATGAAGCCTATGGATTACTCCATACCAACTACCATGTTGAAAAAGCAATTTCCTAAATACTATCTTGATATTTAAAGCTTCCAAAGTGCCAAAATTATACAAACACAGAATAGCATCTGACAATATCTGGTGCATAAGGTCAATTTGATCTGTCCTATTACTCACAGTTATTAAATTCTATTCACTAAAATTGTTTAAATAACTCACATAGAAAAGGCATAATAACCCCTTCCAAAAAAAATTTTTTTTTAAGGAGGCAAAAGAAACCAGAAAATTAGGACTATGGAAAGCAACTATAATTGAGCACAGGGCTCCTGGCAATTGTAAATGAGTTCAGAGCTCCCTGGCGGCCAAAGCAAACAGAAAAGCTGAGATTAGTTACATCAGTTACAGGTGGGGGGAGGGGCCTGACACTGAAACACATGTAATGTATAGAATAACACTGTTTCTTTTTTAAAAAAATGTATGCAAATATAAGTGCTTGTATATTTATATTAAAATTTTCTTGAAGATTATATAGAAAACTGGTGTTTCTGGTTTGTGGCCAAGTAGAGAATCAGCATGGGAAGTAGAGAATCAGTGTGAGAGATTTCACTTTATAATATTTATATACTACTATATTCATGTTCTTATAAGACACATGCATTATTTTATAATTTAGAAATCTAATATAAATAAATGCAAACTAATAGAGAAGAGAGTAATACAAGTATAACCTAAGAGCCAATTAACTATTTTAGATTCTGAACATAATACTATGATAAAAATAAAGAAGCATGATTTCAAAAACACCATTATAAAACAGTTATCATCAAAAACTCAATGTTATCTATTATAGTTTGGAATTAAATTTAAAGATAGCTCAAAGCAGAAATCCAATCATGTTCTTTCACAGGACCAGTGAGAGACGGAATGAAAGGGAATGTGAGAAAGAGAGAAGGAATAAAGAGAAAGGAATAAAAAAGAGTTATTTTCAGAATGACTCACAGGAAGCAAATGAAAATCCACATATATAAAATTCTACACTGCAAACAACTATAATCTCAAGTTATACCACTGGAATAAACTATAAAGGTAACTATAAAAATGTCTGGAAATATAGAGAAAAGAATATTTCTGCTGCTGATGTCTAGCTTCTTTATCATCTTCATTATTAAAGGAAAACTTTGTTGAAGAAACCAGTTAAAAATAGTTAATCTCAATACAAGCATAATGAAGTTACAAATCAAATCATGAGAGTTTGCATTTCAATGGAAAGGAAGTGTTTTTTAATAACATAACATAATATATCTTAGAATTTTCTATTTTTAAAAATAGTATCTTACATATATTATCATTTTTAACATACTTAAAATTCATATATATAAATTATATGCAAGCACCCATATATGGTACCAAAAGTCAACACATTCTTATTTAAAAAATTAACAAAATAATTGTCTAAGAGATCACAAGCCAAAGAAATTGAGAACTAAGCTGAAATATTTTAATAATTTGAATAGAAAAGAAGGGCCTGCTATTAATAATAGCAAGAGGTCTACCAATACAGACAACATTATTATATCAAAAGGAAAATGTAAAAAGCATTTTAATGGCAACCACAATTAACTGGAGGTTTTAGATTGTTGACTATATTTAAAAACCATTTTACTCTAGCTGACAATATTCCTAAATATATACAAAAATTAAAAACATATAACCAGTCTAGCAGTTCTACTCCTAGGTGAAATACCCAAGAACTTTGAAAACATATGTCCACACAAAAACTTGTGCACGACTGTTCACAGCAGCATTATTTACAATAGCCATAAAAGAGGAAATAATATAAATATCCATCAACTGATGAACAGATAAGTAAAAATGGCATAATCATATAATGGAATTATTATTCAGCAATAAAAGGGAAAAAATACTGACACAAGCTACAATATGGACAAATACTGAAAACATGATAAATGAAAAAAACAGTCACATAGTACCACAAACTGCATGCTTCTGATTCTCTGAAATCATGCAGAATGGCAAATCTATAGAAACGAAGTAGATTTGAGGTTGTCAGGAGCTGGTGAAATGTGGGGATTAGGCAATGCTGGCAAGGGGGGAATGGGATCTCTTTTGGGGTGATAAAAATGTTCTAAAATAGACTGGTTATGGTTGTGCAACTCTAGGAATATACTAAATACCACCGAATTGCACAATTTTAGAGGGTAAGTTACATAGTATGTGAAGTATATCTCAGCAAACCTATTAAAAAATAAAAAACATATTAACAAGTCAAGACTTTCTGCTATAGTCTTCATTGATCTCAACCTCATAAATCCTGTTCCTGAGCCACCACTGCCAGAGGCAGGAAGAATCTACACCATTCCAGCCATGAACCCCTGGGGAATTAGTGTCAAGTCTTCCAGCTGTCCCCCCCAATCAATGGATAGTCTCACAGCGATAAACACCTAAAGTGCTTCCAACTGATAACAGGGCTCCGTGCCCAAATTCCTCAGTGCAAGATACTTCTTGGTACCCTAGCTGCAGGATTTTTCTAAATCCCAGTTCTCATGGCCTAATTACTCTGTTTATGGGCTCTAAATTCCTGAGTTCTTGACCACTGGAGAACTTCACATCCACAAATCCCATGCCTGAGTTTGTCCTTGTGTTCCACCCACAGATTTGGACACAGTATTAAAACAGCATGATCCTATAGACTGCTTGAATGTGGCTGGACAATAGGAATTTCCATGAGGAGCTTGATCTGTTAAATTGAGCCTCCATGCTCAGCTGTGCAGCTGGATGTCCATGCGTAGACAGAATGCCTATCACTGCTCGTCTAACCCTAGAACCTTCCACCTCATAAGGAGACACTATACTAACTATGGTTGAGATTGTAAGACAGTCAAGTTTTGATAAAATACTTTCTGACAAACTGCAAAATAAGATTTTTTTTCATTTATTTTCAATTTAATGGGGGTAAATAAAATCATTTTGAAAGAATTTCTCATACTGAAGGGAAGAAAAAGAATGAAAACAGTTTTAACATTAATAGAAATATTCAGCCGATTCCTCAGATAAACTCAAAAGAATATTCTTGTAGAATAGAATAGCCCATTAAGTGGTACTGCTTTTCCTTTGATGATTATTCTGGTGACTCTCTGAGAAAAACTGTGTGTTCACTGAGATAATGTCCTCACTACAAAAGGATGGATAATGCCACACTTCTGAGGAAAAAAATAATAATTTTCTGACCAAGATGGAGAAGCAGCAGGTTATATTTCAAGTTTCATTACTCCTTAAGAAATATATTATCTGACTAAGTAGGTAAACAAATTATAAATATACACTTCCAATTTATTTTGTTAAATCCTTCATTACAAATATGCAGTGAAATACTGGCAAAGTACTAAATCATGCTATATATTAATTGCTTAAAAACATACCTTTAAAAAGGTAAAAATTTAGAACATAAAATGATGTATATTCTTACATATCCCAAACATTTGTGAACATAAATCACTGACATGTCCTCATTATTATCAGAGGGTGAAAATAAATATATAAGATGAAGTATTTGCAACCAGCAGAGAAATTAGTTTCCATGGTTTAATACTGACAATAATATTTTACAAAGTTTCATATCTCTGCTAAGGAATGCCATTTAAAGGTCTGAAGACATGGGAGCCATGTTTACTATGACTTCGCTCGTCAAGTTTCTGAAACTTCTCAGGGAAAAAATAGTTAAGATAAAAACCATACCTTAATATGTCTGTTTCTCTTATTTCTTAGATCTTACATCTAGGGAGATGTCCATCTCTTACTGAGACTCCGAAACTACATCCACAAATGTTTCTCAACCCTTGATTCTCTTTTATGTTTCAGTATACTTGGAAAAGATTTGTTTAACTGTTAGACACAACTGTCAGACAGAATACAGACAATAAGCAAAAACCAAATTTTAAAAAATGATTCATTTTCATTTAGAGCAGCTGCAACATAAAGTTGTTTTCAAATAGAACTGAGTTAAAAGGAAATTGAGTTTTATCACTACGACTTTGTCTCTCAAGGCTGGATGATGCCCAGGCACATCGGAAGGCCTATGGAGATGTGTGTTCTAATAAATTTCTTCATATTTCGATGAACCCAGGGGCCTCCTCAGGTCCCTCAGAAGCAGGGAGTCTGAAAGACGTTTTCCTTAACATCTGAATGGCCGTCCTCTAGAGTTACTTGGAAAAGTTCAGGAATACTTTACCATGGAAAATTTAGCTTCTAACTCCTTCTTAATTATTTTTCTTCCTTTTTCTTTCTTTTCAGGGCATTAGTATCCCATGGTGAAATTCAAGAAATTATTGTCTAACCAACCCAAACTGGAATATAATTTAAAACAAAACAAAAAGACTTTCTTTATAAAAGGAAAAAAGAGCCCAAGGCCCTCACAGGCAAGACGTGGGAGAAGAGGTGAACTAGAGAACTGACCCACAGTAGATGACATGAAAGAATTTATCCCACACCCGCCTGGAAATCCTGACAAGCACCGCTCTTAATATCTTTGATTATCTGCTAAATTACCATGATTTTCCAATACATGTTTCAAGCTCTCTGTCCTCCCTACTCCTCCTTTCCATCATAAACATTTTTTTAATTTAATTATTTGTTTCCAGTCATTTTTAGAATTTAATCCATTCCCATTTAGAAAAAAAAGTGCAGCTCGCTGCCAGCATTAATTTAATTTTACATAAACACGCTCTTTGAGGCTGAAGCAAATTTGACTGGTTTTCAATGTGAAAATAAAATACAAAAACTGTTCTTGGAGTTATTTCTAAACAGAACTTGTCTCTAATCCTAATGTAACAGAAATACATACATAAATCGGATTCATCAAATGAATATTTGGCTAACAACTGTTTGAGAATGATGTTATTAACATCACATGTAGAAATGCTACATTTTCTAGGATTTGACATTTTCGGCGATCCAAAATTACTGCATTTTATACATGGAAATACCACTACCAAAAACAGAATACTATAAATAGAATGATGTCATTTGTTTCCAAAGACGACTGCTATACCAGAGTGATGCGAAAATAATAATAAAAGCGAGATATTTCATGGCAAATTTTGGGGGTGAGGTTAGGACTATAATCCGTGAATTATCTCACGGTAAATGCTGCAGCCACAAGCGCCGCCAGCGAGCATTCTTTGGGCTAATGAAAAAGGGGTTGAAGAATTACAAACCAGGAATATGCTATAAGTTCTGTAAAATGAAATTTCTTTACAAGCTTCCTCTCTTTGCTCCAACAACTGGAACATAAGTTTGTAGCAAGAAAACCAAGGATCAGCATAGCGGGAGTTTGCAAGGTGAAATCAGTGAATTCCAGATAGGAAGGTATTCGGGAATAGTTCCATGGCGTCTTAAAAAGAATCATTATAAACCCGCACTCACACTTCTGTCTTTACCTCTAGTACGGCAATCTCAAAAATATATCCTCCATCTTTATCTAGAAGGGAGTGTCAGTTATCAGGTTTAGAAAAGGCAAGGACTAAGAAGGGTCTTTCCACTGCAGTTGATATGTCAGCCTCTGCTTCATCCCAACCAGTGTCAGCGAACATCACCTTTAATACAACTACATGTACTAAGGGAAGAGAGAAGAACCGAAACTGGAATAATGAAAGTGTCTTCTTTTCTTCTCTATTTCCCATAGAGACTAAGAAACCTGAGAAGTCTTCTTAGGGTGCTTATTGTGAAAGATTGGAGAGCTGAGTGAGGGACAAGGATGGGAACCAACTGGAGCACAGGACATAAAGCCAGGTAGATAAATACTAAACTCAAGCGACCAAACAAAGGAAAAAGTATTATTGGTGTGCAGAAAAACTTAAGTATGCATATGACAAACACTTTAGTTCACTGCCATTCAATAAACATTTATTGATAACCTATTATAGATCAAGTACCCCTAAAATCATGAAAATTAACAAGAATAAACTCTTTTTTAATGCTAATCCTTTCCGTAACATACAAATTTAGTAATTCCCAATCAGAATGTCATCTCTGAATGCTGTAAAATTTTAAAAATTGGTTTCCATTTTCCACATTGGCAGCTGTGCAATATGCATAAAATAACATGAATATGTTAAATTTTAAAGTGCTCTTATAGTTAGGATTACTCTTCAAATACCTAAATCATCGTGGCTAAAGAAGAAGCAAAGTCTCAGTTCTGACGAGGAGCACTGTGATTACATATTTTGCATCTGCAAAATAGTTAAAAAATATGATAAACAATTCATTGGCACTTAAAAGACTTAGTTGCTATATTTAAGTAATGTATGAAACAAGAGAAGTGATAATTCAGTGTCCCTACTTCCTTGCTGGACACAGAGAATAGATGTAACAGAAGTCAGAATAGTGGTGACTTCTTGAGAGAAAGGGTGTAGTTCAACCAGTGAACCACAGAGTGACAACTTTGACGGATCAGCAATAACTTTTTCCTTAGTGCTTGTGTTTCTTTATACTGTATGTATACCACCCTGTACATACGCTGTACTGTACAATTAAAAGCAATATAGCAAGTATCTCTAGAACACACAAGAAACTGGTATTGGTGGCTATCTCACAGAAGAAAATTTTTCACTACACATCTTTCCACTTTTTTTTTTAGGCCTGAATATATGCAGCACCTTTTGAAAAATAAAAGCAATTAAATAAGTAAATATGCTCAACCTTTGCTCATATATCACATTAAAAACTAAGGGCAAGTAATGAAGATTTGTATCTCATAGATAAAGTGAAAGATCAAAAATAGGAGTGTTGCTAGTGTGCATGCTTAGCATAAAAGATTTCAAAAAGAGAGCTGCAAATGTAATAACCAATTTTCCATACATATGGTAATCATTAGTCAAATTTACATTTAACAGTTGCAGAACCTTACTTCTATAGCTCAGGGATTCATGATACATTACAGGTAGAATGTCCAAACAGGTTAAGTGTCCTGATTAGTTAAACCAGTCCTACCCCAGATCCTCCATCTCCCAGGGCGGGTTGCTCTCCTCTACAATGATGGCTGGTGTATCTCAAAGAGATGAGGGTTGAATCATCCAATATAGAACCTATGGCCTCAGATCACTCAGAGTGGGAACTTATATTCATTAGAGAGTAAGAACCTCCAATCTCAACTCACCAACTGCAATAAAATCAACAGAATGTTTCCATATCATCTACTTAGATGACTCAATTTAGATAATGCGTTAATGAGCCAGGAAATTCATGCCGGACAGCAACTGTTAAGTGGAGGAGCTTTACCTAAAGCATGTCTACTTGAGAAAACATCAAAAGAAAGCTGACAGTGTTGGAAGTTCTAAAGAGCATAGTTTAAATAACCCAGCTGAACTTCTAAAGAGCAGAGCTTCAGTGGAATTCTTGTGGGATAGGAACCAACGGATTTAGATGGAAGTTTCAAGCCTGGAGTTCTGTATATATCTCAAAGAAAGGGGCTACCACCCTCCTCCCAGGAGAACAATGATGAAAGAATATTATACGCATATAGATTTCAAAAGAAATATACTTTGGGACAAGAGCTATGAGAGATGAATACAATATCTGATTAAAAAGTCATATGTATCTATACCTAAAAGTATTCAAAGCGGGGTCTTAGACAGATACTGTACACCTGTGTTCATAGCACTATTATTCACAATAGTCAAAAGGTAGAAGTACCCCAAGTGTCCATCAGCAGATAAATAAACAAAATGTGCTATAGACACACAATGAAATAGTATTCACCCTAAAAAAGGAAGGGAACTCCCACATGTGGTACAACATGAATGAATCTTGAGGACATTATGCTAAACAAAATAAGCCAATCACAAAAATATAAATATTGTATGATCCCACTTATATGAGGAACCTACAGTATTCAAAATCATAGAGACAGAAAGCAGAAAGGTGGTTGGCAGGGTATGGGGGAAGAGACAATGAGTTATTGTTTAATAGGTTTTCAGTATTGCAAGAAGAAAGAGTGCTGGAGATGGATGGTAGTGATGCTTGCACAACAATGTAAATGTACTTAATACCACCAAACTGTACTCTTAAACACAGTTAAGATGATAAATTTTGTTTTACTTTTTACATACAACTTTTAAAAATCAGCCAATGTGGTGTCGAAAGCAATTATTTTATAGTATACCTGTTATTAAAGTCATACATATAATTTCATAAATTTCTATATACATAAAACCTATAATGATTCAAAGTAAGCTTATTTCCTCTGGTGGCTACAAGGAAAATAAATATTAATACATTTTGTGTTTAATGTTAAAAAAGGAACGTAATTCTAATACATGCTATAACAAATGAAACCTGAAAACATTACGCTAAGCGAAATAAGCCAGACACAAAAAGGCAAACATTGTATAATACCACTTATATGAGGCGCCTACAGTAATCATATTCATAGAGACCGAAGTAGAATGGTTGCCAGAGGCTGGGGGAAGTAGGGGATGGAAAGCTATCAGTCAGTGGGGACAGAGTTTCAGTTTGAGATGATGCAAAAATTCTGGAGATGGACAGTGGTGATGGGTGTACAACACTGTGAATGCACTTAATGCTATTGAACTGTATACTTTAAAATGGTTAAAATGGTATATTTCATATTAAGTGTATTTTACAATAAAAAAAGTCATATTTATAGTCAGAGTAACCAAAGAGAGCTGTGAATTCAGAGACAGAAAGATAAAGGTTATCAACAGTATTCAAAATGTGGATCTTATTCGAAACCATGTGAAGAAACAAAAAGTAAACTGATAAATTATTATACCAGCTATCAGTCTTAGACACAGCTTTGGTCTTTATATGGGAATGACATCACTTAGATGTCACCCCCTGGCGTGAAGCACAACTGTACCCAACAGCCCTTTTCCTGGAGACAGCCCTGGCTCTAACCCCGCCTCTATTCATCCGCACACACGGATGGGGCAGAAGGCTGATGAAAGGAAGCTGACACTGGGTCTGTTTTGTTTGTGTAGATCAAATCTCACTCTCCAATAATCTCCTCAGACATAAGATATACTTCAGAAGCTGCGAAATGAAACGCAGTTACCACAAATGCATCAAGTGATCTGTGTGTAAGAAAAGCAATAGCACAAACTGGATGTTACACAGGTGACAACCTCAGTGTTGGTGAAAACACAGGAGCTAGTAGGGTTCTCAGGGAGCAGCAGAGCATGGAACCATCTGCTCACTTCCAGGCAGTTGCTTGTAGTTTTGGTAACAATAAGTCCATTGGACAATAAGTCCAATTTTCCCAGAGAAATTTGAGGTAAGGCACCATTTTGGGTACTTATAAAACCTGGTCCTTAACCTAGTGGGAAATCTCAAGTTAGAGGAGGTTGGGGGACAGAAAATCTGCAGATGAATATTCTAAACCAACTGTAATTGAAAAATAAAAAATTTAAAAACAGAAAATCTGCAAGATGTTTCTGAAAGCCATGCTAAGAATAATGAACTGTTTATTACTGTTGCTATTATCAGCAGGGTTTTTCAGATTTACTGATATAAATTTTTTAATACCATAGAAAAAACTGGAAAAGTGAAAGATAATAGGGAGACCAGTTTAAAAATATAAATCAGGGTTCTCATTAATTCTTTAAATAAATAACCATCACTTGACATATATTTTAATCAATGACTTTCTGAGTCCCTATTTTTTTTAAAGCTTGAGGAATGAAAATGAACTATTTACTGGCCACCCTAATATTTATTATACAGCTAAAGAAATATTGTTCAAGAGAAAACTGTTTACTTGGCCTAGTGTCAACAGAAAGATTTTCAGCTGGAAATTGATTTATTTCCCATTTCAATTTTAAAACTAGGCTTTACAAAATCTCCAATTTTGCTTTTATTTTCAAAATAATTAGCATCGTTCAATGCTGCTCAATCATTTTTGTCATATATGCACACATAAAGGAAGGTAAAATGCATTGTATTCAATTGATCCAAAGAAAACAAAAAAGAACCGTAGAGCTGTGTGTTTAGGTTTTGTTCCATGTTACATAGGGTTGATTCTAATAAGTAATAGAGGATTAAAAGACACTAGGAAAATATTTATACCAAATCAGTTTGTGAACATTTTTATTATTATAGTTCCTCATAAATGTGGCAGATTTCATTGAACAAAGTATACCAGTTTCTTTACCTGAACCCTCAAGCTTTTCAAACACCTCCTTTGAAAAATAAAATAGTAGTGGTTTTACGTTGGGTATTATTATTTTCAAAACAAAAATAAACAAAATGCTTTCTTTAAAAAGTTCAAATTTTCAATTTTGAAAACTAATAAAGTTGGTAAGTCATAGGAAAGGTAAGGAATCAAATACACAAACACCTCACCAACAAATTATCCTATCGAATATCTCCATGGAAAGTATAAACCATAAAAACACAACCCAGAATTGTATAATTATGTAGCTTTTCATAAGCCAGGTACCCTGTATGGGTATCTGAAATATCTGATGAACATGGAAGAAAAATTTTGTAAAAAATCTACCCAGTATTAACTCATTGTTGACCTAGTCTTATGAAAGTTTATTATACCTGCTCTGCATTTAAAACTCAGTTTACTTAAATGCTCAAGTTCAATTACATCCCTTGGTTTCTTTCCAGTAGCATCTCACCAATTCTTCCATGTATATAGTCAAAGTGGGTATAAACCCTAATGCTTTTTAGGTCTTTATTACCAATCTAGTGATTCAGTCATAGCAGTCAGTTGGGAGCTTTAATTTCGATTTTACCCAACGCTACGGTAACAAATGGAATTTCAGAAGCATTCTTTTCTTCTCATATCTTTCATTTTGTCCTCTCTTTTTCCCTGAGTGGAAACATGTTCAGCTCTGTTCCTTTCCTAAAAAAAAATCTCTCAGCCCCATTACTCCCTCAACCTATTCATGTTATTTTGTTTACTTTCACTGCCAAAAAAATATCCATACTCACTGCCTCATCAACCACTGACTTTTAATCGAAATTGCAAGGCCTATTTACTCAAATGCCCTCCTAAGTTCCGACTTCCTATATTAGCTTAGATTGTATTGCCAGCAACCATCTGGACATCCCTAGCTGAAGAGCTGACTTTTATGTCGATGAATTCAGAACGTAAGCCTCGTCTCTTCCTACCGCTCTCTCTGCCCAACTCTCACATCACTTCACTATTCCCGGTAATGGTCCTTCCAACCATCCTTTCTGGCTTTCCAAGCCGAAATCTTGGAAACATCTCCAGCTCTTTCCTCTGCCTCTCAGACACCTGATACCCAGATATCAGTGACTATTTTCTACTAATTCTAACCACCCAAATCAACTTCTACTTGTTGATTTTCATTCTTCGGTTGTTTATTGACTCTTGCCTAAATTACTGATAATGTTATCATATTTTGTTTTCCCCTTCCTTCTATCTATTACCTTTTTGACTATGTTATACACTGTGGCCAGATTAATCGTTCTAAAGCATAGTGTTGTACTTCTTTGCTTAAAAACCTTTAATAATTTCCCCAAATCTTGAAAGCATCAAGTTCAAATTCTTTGATAAGATATCCAAGTTCTCTGTAATCTGATCTAATTTTACCTTTCTATTCTTATTTTCCCACTGTGCTCCTTTTAATAAGTACTGCTCAGCATCAATGGCTTCATCCCATTCCTAGGCCACCACTCGAGCTGCCCCCAATGCCCTTTTCTCCTTTCCAGCCATTCTCATCTTGAGAACCATTCACCGGTTTGCCAGTTTTCACAACTAGAAGTAATGTCTCCCAGGTCTGAATTACTAGAAGACTTTATGACTCTTTTCAGTAACTTTATTCTACCTGTTTTTTATTGCTACGGTGATATAGTTTTATCTGTCATCCAAACTTCCAGAGTTTTTTAAAGGCATCATATATCTTTCATCTTGATATCTTTTTGCCCCTGCCAATGTAGGATAATTTCTCCCAAGATGTGTGCTATAACTTGTTGTTGAATGAAGAGAAAAAATTTCATGAATATTTATTAAAAATAAAAACTTGAAATCTACAAAACACTAACAAAGCAAAGAATAAACTGGAAATGTTGAAAGCAAATACATTTCATATTTCTATAGCTTGCAGGATCCTAAGACCTATTACATCAAGAATTTCAAATAGCTGACTTAGTAACTACCTCAAAGGGCACTGTCCTTTTCTTCACTAAATTCTGTGTCATAACGAAATTAAAAGAAGCTTTTTCCAGTATCCTAATGGGGATCCATCTCTAGCTATGAATGAAATAGAGTACAGTACTAGGTAATTAGGATCATTTAATGTGATTTGCAAAATAGCCTTAAACACTAAACCTTGCTATCACTGTCATTTACCAATACAACACACTGTAAAGAATTTCAAAGGTGTATTTTGTATATTTAAGTTCTTTAAATGATTGAAATCATGACTTTATAGGCTCAAGCTTTACTGATATCACTGTTTCTATTAATATTGATAAAATGTCATACTAAATCAATTATTTTGACCTTTTTCATCTTCAGATGAAGAAACTGAGGCTCAGAGAACTTAAATGACTTGATCCAACTCACACAGCTGGTAAACTTGCAAAATCAGTACCCACATCCATGCATTCAGTCCTCTACTCAACAAAGCCACTACTTTGGGTGACACAATACAACTGGAAAAAAATAAGTTTATATGGAGGATTCTTTTATAATATTCTGGAAGAAACCAGGTTGATTGGGCCTACTGCCATGGGATTTCTTAAAAATGCCTCTCATACTTGGCGCTTCAAGCATATATTACCAGCAATGTCTTTACACTAATATTTATGGGGTTGCTAATCATTTCACTCATATTAATTAGTTTTATCTAATGTTTACATACAGGTGCTTCAAAATGAAATAGATATCATCTGCAACAATCATTGGCCGAATACGAGAGCAAAAGTCACTTTCCAAAGCAGATGGGAGTTTCTGCCATCCTTTCCTGTTTCCTAGAACTAAATTTCCTCTTTGCAAGGAAACATATCTAAAAGATCCATTTATAAATAAAAGCCTATAAAGGTTCAGGCTTTATTTCCCCCTTGGATTAGATGATATAGCAAAACGATACAGATGATTTCTAATATGCCTATAAAGATATCAGAACAAAACATATTATTAATCCATTTAAGAATAATAAACTAGTATATATCTCTTATCAGCCAATCCCACAAACATGTATATGGCTATTATTCTTAAGTTTGGTGTCATAATAATAATAATATTTTTTTTTCTTAATAATAGGATACCATTTGTTGCCAGATAAAACACTGATTCAATAACAGGGTTTGGGGGATAATATGGCATTTATATATATGTAGTTTATAAAGAGAATATATTCAACTGGCTATTAATTAAAAATTCATGAAAATATGATAAAATGCTTCATGAATATAATGAAAACCTAATTATACTAAGATTAGGTAAATTTCTAAATGAATGAGCGAAAATAAACAGGAGCTTTAAATTAACAACTATACCCATAAAAAGGAGGAAAGATAGAAAATGGAGAGAAAGAAGAGGAGGAAGAGATGGAAATGGAAAAGGAGGAGGAGGGGAAAAAAAATAAACAGTTCTCTTCCATAACCATCCACAACAGCTTCCCTTGAGCCTTTCCTAGGAAATGAAGCAGACATTTATTACAGTCTCAAAATGGGATCTCACATGCTGCATAAAAGAATGGCAGTGAATTCAGATATTAAGAGAATCTTACCTGTGAACACTAGAAGAATCCTATACCTGACCTAATCAAATATCAGTGACATCCGCCTGTTTCAAACACATAGACTACACATGTTGATTATGACAATTATCGGACTCCACATTTGTCAGCAAGGAGGGAATACACAAGTGTAAGAAGAGAATCTCTGTAATGAGATAAGTGCCATATTAAAAATATCAACTTTATAAGTACCATGGGAACCCCAAGTAGGGGGTAATCTAATTCTGCCTGGGGGCATTCAGAAAGAAGTCACTGATATGATGGCAACTGGAATGACTTCTGAAAGATCAGTAAAAGTTTCCAGGAAAAAAGTTTCCTCCAGGCAAAAGAAGAGGCCCAAAGGCAGAAGAGTACATGGTTTCTTTGGAGATCCACGAAAAGTCAGATGTCCTATATGGTCTGTTCACATTAGTGATAAAATAACTATTTCTCTCTAAAATGTTTCATAATTCATGTTTTCTTTTAATTCACTCACATTGCTATTCCCACTCCTAGTAATGATAATTATTAAATGTGAATACTACAATTAAATAAGCATTTTCTAAGCACTTTATTTACAGTAGCTCATTTAATCCTCACAACGATCCTAAGAGGTAGACATTACTATTAATATCCCCATTTTACAGATGAAAATATTGAGGCCCAGAGAGGTTAACTAATTTGCCAAGGTCAAACAATTTGACTTCGGGGTATGATTAGAGCCACGCTCTAACCCATACACTGAAGCATCAACCCTAATTACACTGGACCAGGTCTGCTCTTACTATACAAGCATCTCCTCATGCCTACCCAAGCTATGTGTATTCAGGACCAAAAGAAAGAGGATCCCACACCTGAAACTCACCTCCAGCCTCCAGTTAGAACGCTTTCCCACTCCTTCTTCTTTCCTCTCATTGTTTCAGACCTCAAGGCTGCCATTAACTCTACAGCAATCCCCCATTCCCTCATCATTCTCATGGTAATGTCACCAACAGGGCAGCAGGATTTATTTTTTTAAAGTACACAGAGCTGTCTTATCCCCAGCTCACCATGTCTTTACCAGAAAAGGCAGATATTTTCAGGAAATACAGAAACAGATGTACAAGAGATGAAAAAAAAAAGTAGTAAAAAAAAATAAAAAAAACACTAAAAACTCAGTATTGTTTTGGTTGCTATTTCTCATTCACTACAATTCAACAGATCAACAGCAGAAACCAAATGTGTCCAAATAATACGTTTTAAAGTGTTATGGTTCTTCTTCTTCTTGTAGAAACTATGCTTTTTAAAACTGATCTTTAAGATAAGAAAGGCCTATGTAATAACCATGTATGGTGACAGACAGTGACTAGACTTGTGGTGATTCCTCTGTAAGGGATATAAATGTTGAGTCATTATGTTGTACATCTGGAACTAATATAATATTGTATGTCGACTATAATTTTTTTTTAAATTTAAATAATAAAATATTTTTTAAATTTTTAAATAAAATAAGAAAGTCCGATATGTCTAGCAATTAAGCAGATGGTGCCTTTATTAGACCAAGAACAGAAGCTAAAGGGCAACAGTACGCACACAGATTAATTTACCAACGTATAAGAGTTAAAGGAACCGAAACTGGAGTGAAAACATATTAGCCAATAAAATTCAAATGGAGAGTTTAGTAGCACAGGTGGGTACTTAAAATTGATTTAAATGAACTGGCACGTAGTAGTGACATTTTCCATTCTGCAATCATGGCCATCACAATGTGTTATGATCTCATTAAATTCACAAGCTAACCCAAAATAAGCCAGGCTCAATATAAGCAGAAAGCAACTAAAGTAAACTAATGATACAAGAGGAACCCAATATATTACATTCCTTTTGCATTCTTAGCAAAAAAAGAGAAAGAGAGGCAGACAGACAGTTATATTCATATAGGTATACAGGATGACTGGCTTAGAGCTCTGGCTGAAGGGAAGTACGTCCACACTTAAAGAACAGAGTGGTGAACTACTCAAAATTTAAAGACCTTTCTTTTAGACTCCAAGTGCCTTTTCTGGGTGGTCTAGAGTTTAATCACGCACGTGGTTTTAAAATGCTCCCCTGATTCTAAATCAATCATAATATAAACATTAATTCACAAAAATCACACTCAAAACTGGGAGAGATCATTTAAATTCTCTTCTTCCCTTTGGTGGCAGTCTAACTTTGCCTTCTTCAGATTATGTCCTATAAGTTACAGAGGTGGGATACTTTATATTTCTGGTAAATTTTGGCATATTCGACCAAATTCCAGGGCAACTTCACATAGATTAAAGTAACTCACCAGAAATAAATCAAGTGGAAAAAGAAATGTATTCACCATTATGTTCTTCTTGAAAAATGTCAGAAGGCACATTAACACCTTTTTCTATGCAGACACTCAAATAGTTTTAAAGGTAAACTGGACTTGTCCCATTTTCTGGTTTAGGAGGTTGTAAAGTTGTAAACTGCCTCATTAATAGTTATTCTACTTCATACTATAATGGGTTGCATTTCTAGACTGACCAAATTGATAGGAAGAGTTCTCAAATGATAATGGCATCATTTAAAGTAGAAAGCACTGCTTAAATGCCAAATTATCCTAATAGCTTAAAAAGCAGTGGTACTTTACTAATGATTATGAAATTGTGATTATACTTCTACTTATTGATTTTAAAAATTAATAATAACCCCAAAACTGACCAGTCCATTAGCACAATAATAAAACGTGTATTGATCAATATAACATGGATTTACTGTGCTTAATCACATAGATAGCAAATTCATATGTCAACTATGATTTTTAAAAATTTAAGTAATAAAATATGTTCTGAGACCTATGCTGCAATATGTTCTGAGACCACGATTGAGTCATTTATGATTTTTAACTTACTATGATTACAAAGCTATTATATATAATCTAATGGTTATTTGCTAAGTGTCAAAATCAAATGGTTCAATTTTAAAAGACCAAATAGTTTAATTTCATCAAGAATTATACATGGTTGATTTAATTCTCATCTCAAAAGGGGTTCTTCTTGAAAGAAAATAAATTCTAATGGAACATAAAACTTATTAAATAATACATCTAAATATATCCCACTAAATCTTTGAGTATACATAAAACATATTTGGTGCATTCTGCTCATTTTGGCTATTAGTATTGTTATGTTTGGTGATAAAGCTTCATGCCTCGCTCTAACTAATAAAGCATATAAGCACACATCATTCTAATCCCCTAACATTAAATAATTATAACAGAGGGAAATACCTAGGCAAAGGTTTTCATAGTGCCAGGTACATAGTAGGCACAAAAATAATTATCTGTCAAACAAATGAATAGTTGGACAGATAAATAAAATTAGACACCTATTTTTAAAAATTTCATGGTTAACCATTGAATACTAAAATTATTTGAAGCAAACAGATTTTTAAAATCAACTCTAAAATGTTTTAGTCTGTAACTAAAATGCAGTTAATTAACTTCCGGTTGTTTTGTACTTACCTAATTATTACACAGAAGTATAACTTCAAATTTCAAATTGAAGAGTGGCTGTGGCAGAGTATTCATATGAAGTGAAAAAAAAATGTTTATTAAGGAATATCACATGCAAAAAGACATTCTGCCCAGTACTATCAACAATTAAAAAATTAACACAATTAAAAAATTGGAAGAAAAATATTCGGCCAAATAGATGGCTAAATTTTGAAGTAGTGTGGCATTACAGGAGGGGGAGAACCTCCAATTGATGTCCCAAAGTTTTTCTTTTCCAACATATGACAATGACATTAAAATTTATGATCCTAATTATAACTTTTAAATAGCAACAGATGGCATATCTGAATGGTCGCTATACCTTTTAATTTAGTTTGCAAAAAAGATCTAACTTCTCAATTAACCATGTAAGTGCGTTAACACTCATACATATTCTCTTTTTAAAACACTAAGATGCAATTTAATCGAAGTAAGCTTTTAGAAGACAACACGATACAAAGTAGGGAATACCGAGTGGTCCGCTAAATCTGGGGACAGATTTTGGTTATATGGAGGAATGGGTGGACTGCGTATTTCACAGAATCCTCCCTAAATTCTCAGGCAAGCTCTGAACAGTACTGGGTTGGTAGCAATAAATTTGAGATTATGCTCTCCTGCAAGTATGCTCCTTAGTAGAATAGTAACTCTGCAAGTTATTAAATGCAAAGTGATTACGCTTCAACAACCTGGCCACGAAGAGCAGGGCTGATGAACATTTATTACAAAGAGCTGAATAAAAAGGACACGTTTCTAAATGAAATCCACTTCCACTCTCCTGAGACGACTTGAAGAAGTACAGGGGCTAAGTTCACTCTAATGCAAACCCGAGGCAATAAAATTCCTACAGATCCACAAAGCATGACCAACAATGATTTTAGACTGGAAGATGTTCAAAGCAAATAGAACCCAACACTCACAGCCATGGCCTTCATTCACATAACCTCAGCAGGTCTAGCTTTAAGAAATGTATCTTCCCGATGCTGTTAAGAGGAATTAGTTGTCAAATGCAAACCTGGGTAACAAATTGAGACAACTTGCTTTTAGGTCTTCCAATTATACTAGTTTAAATACAGAGACTATCAGATGAAATTGCTATGATAGCTTTAAAATAATGAGTTGACATCAGGGCTGGGATAGCTGGGTCAGTGAGTGATTAAAAATACTCTTAGTTTCTCTTAGTAAATATGTCATCTGAATAGTAGAGAATGCATTCCTTTCTATTTACCACAGTAGGAATGCAGTGGATCTAATTCATCCAAAAGCGGTATTATATCATCATTAAGAACCTAAAACACGTGAGCAGATGGAAGACAGAACCTGTTTCTGTAGAATCCCAATGAAGACTGCCCTCTGATTTCTCAAGAGATAATTCCTATTGACCCTGATGCAACCAACAGTCTAACAGTATTATGGCACTAGTTCTGCTTGAAAAATCAATAATGGAGGGTCGGAATTGAATTCATGGTGCTTTATTTGATCATGGATTTCAGTTCACAGATTCGAAGGCAATGGAATAGTCTATAAAAGCCACAAGCAGTCTTCTCATATTCCTGACAGCTTGCTTCGCCAGGTGGTAGAGTGCCATGGTGGGCTGGCGGTGCTAAAGCCCACCTGTGCCTGGAGTAGGATCTGGCACAAAAATTGCAGGCTCGCAATTTACAAGATCAGAACTGGCATAGATTTCAGAGAGACTGTCCAATGAGCCAGTGGGCATATAAAATGGGGAGACAAAATAATTCTTTTCAAATACTTGAAGACATTCTGGTCTTTCTAGAGGATATTAAATAACCATAGTAATATAGGCAAAAATCAAAGTTCAAATTCTATAAAAGATGTTCACTTTGGTTAATTTTGTTATGTAAATTTCACCTCAATTTTTAAAATCTAAAAAAAAAAAAAAAAAAAAAAAAAAGGCTATCGAAGAAAAACCTATTGGAGAAAATGCAAATATCCAAAGAAACCACTGATCCATGACTGACTAAGAAACAAATGTAACATTCACATCTGTGATTAGAACTTTAATGTTTACTGTGGCAAATTATTATGCCTTGTGACCCAAGAAGACTTGTTAACAGTTATTTCTCTCATCTGTGTGACTCATTTTTGTGATCTGAAGATATTCAATGAATTGCCATTAAATCCTAGCCCCAAACTTGCTTTATTAGTAGTTCTAAAGTAACAATGCTAATTATAGTTAACAGTGAGAATTATTTAAGTGATAGTTCAGAGTCATAAATTTCTTAAATTGTTCAAAATTTCATCAGTATATCCTGTACGGCCCACTGCCTATCTAGTTCAGAGTAACTGAAATAAACACAGAATAAAATGGTACACATTCTAAGGGCCCCAGGCTACTACTAATGAGGAATTACCTAAAGAAGATCAGTGAAAATAGCTTCAGGGTAAGGGGACATAGTGGTGCAAAGGTTGGTGGTTGATCATTTGGTATGTGCAAGAAAAAGAAAAAGGGGTCAGTGTGGCTTAGGAGTGATTCTCCAATGAAAGCCTGATCATATGGAGCCTGGCAAGGCAGGTTAAGGGGTTTGCAGTTGATTCTAAGTATGATCAGAAATCTTTAGAGTGTTTTAAGCAGAGAACTGACATGACTTAATTTATGTTTCTAAAAGATCATTGAGGCTGCTGCTTAGACTGCAAGGGAGTAATAATAAAGCAAAAAGAACACTTAGATGGCTACTAAATTTATCCAGTTAAAATAGCCAGGCTTTGACTGATTAACAATGAAGATGGAGAGAAATGGTCTGATTGAGCACATATTTTGGAAGCAGACTAATGTGCATGCTCATGTGGTCTGAATAGGAATGGAGCTGAAGACAGGTGAAAAAAAAAAATGAGCAATCAAGCGTCACACACACGGTTTCGTTCTGAGCTAAAAAATTTCAGAAACTAACCAAGATAAAGATCACAGGGTGGGAAAGGGTCTCATGAGTCCAGAGAAACTCCTGGGCTGGTGTTGAGATGGGCTTCCCAGAAGTAATACCTGTGTTGGCAACTGAAAGAATTAGTCGAGAATCTCCTAAAGAGAACATTGTACATAGCCGGAGGGAATAATAACTATTAAGATTCAGAATTAAAAGATTAGGTCCCTACATTTGAAAAACTGAATATATTAGGATGGCCAAATAGTAAAAGAAATGACTTCTGGAAGTGTGGCATTGAGAATTGTGCAATATTATCTGACATATATGGTGACTCCTCACTGAAGCTACAGATCTCCCAGTTTGGGACACTTCTTCTACAGAAGTATTTCTGAGTAATTATAAGTTTTTCATAAACTAAAACACTTATGATTGATTTGTAACATTATTTTTTTAACAATCTAGTATATTTTTTTCTGTATCTCAACTTCTCTATCAAATATCTTATACCCTCTAAATGAATACCAGGGAAGAGGGGCCTCTTATTATACTAACCAAGGAGAAGTCTTTGATAACAAAATAAAATGCGCTAATTTGCATTGCCTCTGGAATGTTCAGGGTTTCTTAAAGATTTATATATTGAAAGACAGAAGTTATTTTTGTTTAATATCAGAATTGTTTCTAAACTCTTATAATTATAGTGTAAATGGCTTCCCTGGTAGGGGACAATTTAAGAAAAGGTTATATTTCTAACCTTATACAGACTCGTAACTCAAAGTACTAAAAGGAGTTTATCCTTTCTCACATTTCACACCACTGTGCAGAAGACTTTCAACTACTATCCCTCATTTGCAAGTTAATTGGTAGGATTCACCCTGACCAACCTACTGTGAGTAATGGAAGCACCACAAGCCAAAGGAAGCTGACAATCAGGGTCTTTTTATTCAGTCACTCACTCATTCGTTCACTCATTCATTCATTCATTCATTCATTCATTCATTGCTTGAGGAACATGCAACTGACAGGTAATTGATATTATATATCTGAGAAAATAATTATTTTAGAATTTTTACTTATTTAGGAAGACTCGCTGAGATTAAATAACATATTTAACTTAGCGGTTAGGTTCAAAACCCATTGGAAACCCTCTCAGGAATCTGTCCTGAGAACCTTTTGTATCTTTTTATTCATTTTTCTCCTTCATTTGCTCTTCCTGGAATCTGCTGGATCTTTCCTTCCTGTTCTACTGTCTCCGTTTGAAAATAACATTTGAATTGATGTTCTTGTTTACCACCAAGAATCTCATTTAACACATCTGAAAACAGCATGTTTTGGAACAGGCAGGAAGTATTAAATACTAGCATTATACTACATGTTATATATTATAATCCATTAAAAAATTAATGATGGGAAGCAGGCTGCTGAGAGCATTTCTAGTGCTAAGACATTATTGAAATTTGAGGGAAAAAGAAAAAGGCTCTGGTTCCTAACAAAAGAATCCATTCCTTCCTATACTAACCAGGTGGGGGAAAAATAGGAACAATCTGGCAAGTACTGTTCAATAGTCAGAATAAAGAACATAGTGTTTAAAAAATATATATGTATGTACATATGTGTATGTTTGAATGTGTATATTGTAGGTATATATTTTTTTAATTTTACAAAATATGATTAAATCTCACCACAATTTTTTTTAAAGTTCCGTTCTCAGTTTTCTTCCTTCTTATACTCCATTTAGAACCCCAAAGCTCATAAATAATTCCCAGGCTCAAGTTCACCATCAAATCAAGAATTTACAACATTTAGGCGAAAAAACACAGCTTTACAGACTTAACCATGGAAAATATATGTTGTTATCCTCATTTGTTTGTTAAATCTTTTAAAAATGTCATTAACACTATAACTGTTATTTTTTTTTTTATTTAAACTTAGTTCTTTCCATAGAGAACTTTTAATCCATTTATTGTCCACCAGGAAAAAAGATCATATAGAAAGCTAGGCGAAGTCAATCTTGGTACTATTTTGACTATAAAATTGCCGGGGTTTTTTTGTTTTGTTTTGTTTTGTTTTGGACAATTACTTTAAGACTCCACTTAGAAATGTAACGGAACATTCGTTTTACGATTTATGACTTTTTTTTTGGAAAGTGCTGGTGAAAATTCTCTGTGAACCTATGTCCTTTATTTAAAAGTTGGTCAATATCAATATTCATGATATAAAGGAAACCGATATGTCTCTAGCTCATATGCAGGACAAAAATATCTCCCAAAGCAATTTGTGCTACTTTTTCTTTGGCAGCTGAGGGTAACCAGAACTGCTCAATCGTGAACTGTGCAAGAATGAAAGGTCTGTCCTCCCAGGATTCGCAAATGGAGCTCACTCCCCAATCACAGCTCTCATCCCCACTCCCCAGCTAGAATGTGAGCATCATGAAAGCAGGGCCTTTTTGGACAGATTTGTCCACTGCTCTGTCCCCAGTCCCAGAAGAGGGCTTGCCCCATAACAGGTACTCTGAGGATGCTGTGCGATGAATCTGAGAATGGATGAATAAATAAACGAAGGAAGGAATGTATCTGTCACCCTGACATTCATCAACACAAGACAGCTTACCAGGTTAGAGCTACTTACTAATGTTAACTCTTCAAAACCATGTTTATCTCATTTCCCTGTAAATAATCCAGGGAAATGGCCAACTGCCCTGCTATGTCGTTATGAAACACTAAGGCCATGCAAAAGTCATCTCTAGGGCAAGTCCGGTAACAAAATTATTTTCAAATTCTTCTCCCTCCCTCAAAAATGTGTGTGTGTGTGTGTGTCTGTCCGTCTTTCCTAGGGGATGAGGAAATACAAAATGTGACCTTAAAAACATGGTAATGTCCCCTCACCTTGCATGGGGTGAGGAAAAAGAATGAGGCTCTAATGAAAAGGCAGCGTTGGCTTCGTTCTTGCACAGCAAGGCCAAAATGGAAAAAGTTAAAGATCTTCTCAAAATTTCCCTATGACACTATTTTCTGTGGATTCCTTTCAATTGAAATGAGCAAAAATTAACGCGTTTCCTCTATCTTATAATCCTATAGTTTGGCACTTGATTTTTTTATAAGAGTGTAGGAATCTGCTTAAATCAATCTCACTGGGATTGAATAAGGTTTAGCATTCCAGCAGATCACTGCTATCTTTCTGAGTGCTGGCGTCTGACATGCAATGCAATTTCCCTTTTCAGCTTCATGTCCCTCGGAACTATAATATCTTAGATATTTGGGCTTATTACTTACAAAAGAAAAATGAATTTGTAAATAAAAATAATGATTTTACTTATAAAATCACTTGGATTCCGACCAAAAAAAGCTGTTTCAGAGTAAAAATGATTAAACACCAGAACAGGCTACTAAACAGAGCTGCAGAACCATTCTCCCTGACACCGTTTAAAAAAACAAAAAATAAATTTAAAAACGTACTGTCCTCTTTGTTAGACTATGACCTTGTGAGATGTCTCCTAGAGCTAGAGTCTATAATAATATTACTGAGTATCGTCACCAATAATGAAATATCATAAATCTTTCTCTGTAGGCAGTCTCTGGTGACTTTCAGTTGTAGACTTTCAGTATTAAAAAAAAAAAAAAACTAGTACACAATAGTGACAAAAGAGATACCTCCAGGAAAATTACCCTCAAAAGTGAAATTAATTAAATTTGAACCATAAGAAGAAAGTGAATTCCTGTTCCTTGGGTCTCATGAAAGTGAGAGCCGTTTACTCAAAGTTACTAAAGTGTCTAAGAAAACAAATGCCTTGGAAAAAACTGATGGCCAATGTAGCCAAACAGAGAGCAGAAGAAGAAAATCTGGTTACAAGCCCCTGACATTTGTATTAGGGATCTTCAGAAAAAATAAAAACAGCAGGTGGAGGAAGAGATGTTAAATTTAAGTAACTAGCTCGACTGATTGTGGAGGCTTGGCAAGTCCAAAATCTTCGGGGTAGACTGTCAGGCTGGAGACCCAGGGAAAGGTTGCAGTTCAAGTACCTCTAATTCGGTCTGCTGGCAGAATTCCCTCTTCTTCCCAGAAGGTGAGTCTTTTTCTATTAAGACCTTCAACTGATTTGGACGGGGCCCACCCACACTATAGAGAGTACTACTTTACTAAGTTTATCGACTTAAATTTATTCATCTTTTAAAAAAATCTTCCACAAAAGCATCTAGAATAATGTCTGACCAAATATCTGGACTATAGCCTGGCCAAGTTGACACAAAAAATTAACCATCATAAGTTGCGAGGAAAGAGAAAAATGAACTGCGGGGAGCACAAGAAGCCACTACAAATGTGCTTTTTGTTATAGGGCAGTTGGGTGACCTACCATCCTCGTCGTTTGTCTGAGACTGAGGGGTATCTCAGGATGATGGGACTTCACCATTAAAACCGGGGAAGTCCCAAGCAAAACTGGACAAGGTCACTTTGCAGGGAAGGATATGTCATCCGTCCTTATTCTGGTCTAAAGCTCAGCAATAATTCTTCCAATTTATCTCTAACCTTGTAAATTACATTTATAAATGTTCACAGACACACCAGCCTTAGGCAAAGATATCTTCCCCTATAAATAAACAAATTCATTGTGGTTTATAAAGCAGTTTCTTGTGAATTTTGATTTCATGAGTGTCCACCTTTAAGTATGATGATAAAGTCTAGGAGTCAATACTGCCATGAAAACGTCATCAGCATCATAAAGAGCCAAAAAGCCTATTAACAAGTGAGACAATGAGCCTTTAGACAATGAGCCTTTAGCCAAACTATAGGATTCTAGGATAGAGGAAACGCGACAAGCCCTTTCTGCAACCTTCAACAAACGTGAATAGCAGGTAAACTTGGGGATGGCTGGAACGGTATTTTCTAAACTGGTTTCCATGATACAAACTGGGCTGGAGGCCAGTGTGATGAGCAAAGTTAAATATGTTTCTTTACTGCAGGACTTTGCATAGCCTTGAATATATAATGTGCATCACGCAACATCAAAAAAAAAAAAAGACATAATTTGCAAAATTTTCCAAACTAATTGGACCACAGAAATCACTTTCAAGGCAAGCATTTTAATATCTCCCAGGACAAGAGTCAACAGATATCCAGTTTGGTAAACACAGGACTAACAAGATATAAATGGGAAATATTTCAGCTCATCAAAATATTTTCAAAAACATAATTTCTGGCTCAGCATTTATTCTCATGCAGGCTCCAAATTTGTCCTGTATCTTAGTATACAATTCAAATGTTAACTCACTGGTAAGTTTCACCTTTAAAGAAAATATGGTTTACTTCTCACTTTAACGAACTCTCAAATCAGCAAACAAGTATACAGCAAAAGCTACACAAGAACAAGGACATCACGTGGTAGAGCAGAAGCCCCTTACTTTTCTCCTCCTTAGAGGGGCTCCCCTGAGGCTTAGTAAGCAACACACCCCTCTATAAGCGAGGAATCGCAGGTTGCAGTCAGTCAATGAGTTGCCTGTCAAATTAATCTAATGAGTTAAGCTCTGCTAAATTTTTTAAGTTTATACTGACACTTAAACCTCAAATAGGAATTCCAAGATGAAAAATCAAGAATGATAAGGGAAGAAGATTTGAGGAAAATGTGTGTTGCACGTTAGGGAGAATTTCTAACTCAGAGGGGATCTAAATCAAGTAGATCAAATTCACAGAGAGATCCACTCAGGTATTAGATAATATAGGTCTGTGACGACTTGCATCAACGCTACTTTGACCCACTGGAAATACAAGCTTTAGCTCCAGATCAATTTGGAGACGTTTGAAAAACATTTTTAACATAATGCGAAGGCATTCATACAAACTCAAAAACACATATTTATTGGAATGAGAACATGCAAAACTAGTAAAAATATTGAAAATGTCAGTACATTGTGTGGCACTTAAACTGAGCATTAGCTAATTTTAATGATTGCTTTCTCCTACAATACTGCCAGTATTGCCAGCAACAGATGTTGTTACTGAAAACGCTAATTATTATATGCCCTAACCACCATCTAGCTCTCTCTCTCTCCTTCTTTGTTGATTCGTATTAGCAATTACATCTGTGCATGTATAAACTGCATATGATTTGAAGTTGTGTATAATGTAGGATAACATCACCGCATGAAATAACAAAGAGATTCATTATTTTATTTCCCACTGTTAAACAACATTTTATAAATAGTACTGAATAAAATGAAGTTCATCTATAACCTGTGTTCATTGTCACATTTCAGGTTGATGGCATACAATCAGAATTTATTTCCATTATGTTCCAATGAGCAAATACCTTCAAATCAAAATGTTAAGACATGAACAATATTATAAAAGCACGGTCTATGTTAACTTCCCAAAAAAGTCACTAGTATGAACTCAAAGATCACTAAAACAGATTACAATTTAAAAATTATTCTTTCTTAGCAACTCACAGAGGTAAACATGAAGAAAGAAAAGGGAGGTCCAAAATGAGAATAAAAAGCTACCTGACATCCTTAAAATAATTTCTTTTGTTTAATTTCTAAATATCTTAGATATCGGGAAACTTATTTTAACCTGCATTTATACTAATGAAATCTGAAAATGAAGATTTCTAACTTCGAACTTAGTGTTAAGTTCAGTTGTTAGATATAAAAGATGGAAGGCGAAAAGAATTGTTGCCCACATTCAAGTTAAAGAATTCTGAGCTTAGTTGCAAGAAAATAGGGCTGTAGCCTTTTAAAGCAGAGGCGACACAATAAACAGAATATTGATTCATTTCTAAGTAATTCTCTCCAAGTAATTGATAGCTTATCTCTTGCCAAACTGATGATAAGGGGAAAGTTATTCAGTCATAATAAACGAAGGGTAAGTAGGAGCAGATCTGGAACTGGAGTTTAACAATGAAGTTCTATCCATGCTCTGCTTTAGCAAACTGCCAGTCTATCCTAATGCGTGTCATCAAATATTTTTGAATAAATATTAGGTGCCAATATTGAATATCAAGGCTGAGATTTTCTGTGTACAGCACACATTTGACAGACATGCTCCAGAATTTTGATGTGTGAAAAATCTATTTTCATTAAAAAATTCTGTACCTTGCTGTTTTGAATATAACTGTAAGAAATAAATGATGACTTGAACAGGTCCTATTAGTTGGTACAAAGGCAATACGATCAGGTCTAAGAACCAAGAGGTATATCAGCCAATGCCAAAGAGAGATCTTGCATTCACTGGGAACTTGAACGAACTTTTTCAAGATGGTAGAATTTTACGCAATAGCAACAGAGCAGTCAGGGAGCCAAGGACAGACTGTGATGAGTGCATCCTTCTATAAACATTACAAGAGACTAGGCTCAGATAAAATATTCGCAGACTTTAGTGATTTTATTTTTTTGTCTGTTCGAGCCTTCAAACAGGCTACCAAACCAATATTTTAAATTGAGCAACAATTACAAAATGTCCCACCCATTATACTAGGGAGACACATGGAAAAGAACCAAGTTCTCATAACATAAAGAACTTACTTTTAATGGAATAATAATAAGTCACTTGTAATACTGTATGATCTCACTTACATGTGAAATCTAAAAACACTTAACTCATAGAAAGAGAGAGTAAAACAGTGGTTGCCAGGGGCTGTGGCATGGGGGAAACGAGATGTTGATTATAGGGTGCAAACTTCCAGGTGTAAGATGAATAAGTTCTGGGGACCTAAGGCACAGCATGACGACTAGAATTAACAGAACTATACTGTACACTTGAAAGCTGCTAAACTTACATAATATGTCAATTATATCTGAAGATCAGCCTTTAATTGTATGAAGTGTTCAAATAACATTCATTTTTAATTATTTAACCTCTTAAAATCAGGTCACTGATTTCTTAAGACAAGAACATTCATAACTGTGTAGAAGTTACTCCCACTTTCCACGCTCTTGTTCTCTCATAATCCTGGTCTTTCCAAGACCACTAGGGCAGGTGTAATTACAATGCTTCTGAACAACTCTCAGAGATATGAATTACTGTTTCTACCACATAGGTGTGGAAAATAGGGTTCAGACAGCTTGAAAGCGACAAAATAGAGGTAAAACAGTGTCCAAATTCAAAGGTTAAAGGCTCTGGACTTACATGGAAACAGAGAAGCAGAGATAAGGATGCAGACGAGACATAATTCGGACTCTAGAAAGTCTTATATTTTGACTACACCCCAAATCTTTTACTTCAAACATTTTATTTAAATCTTATGAAAATAAGACTAGACCCTTTATGAACTAATTAAAAATATAAAAGTGAGATTCCCCAGGAAATATTAATGATGTAAATAATGCTGAGACTGTGCTTGTACCTTCTGCTTTCATTTTGGACACTAATAGTTATGTCTGTGGATTGACTTTTTTAACAAATTATTGGAATATCTGATTTTTGATAAGACATCAACATTTTTTTACTACAGAGACTGAGATCTGCTATTTTGCTGTTAAATACTTAGGAAACTATTTATTTCGTAACTTCAATGAGAGATTGCTTCCTAAGTCACTGGAATTCCCGAACATCAAATAGATGTTGACCAGGTGTTGATACATCAAACGGAATTACACCAGCTCAAAGGAAAGCAAAATTTTGGCATAGACAAAGGGCCAATAAACTTAAAGAAAAAATTCTTACATGTAATCAGTGATCGCAATGTAAAACTATCAAATTGACAAATACTTTAAAATTATAAAATTCAAGGCTAACAAGAGTATGATGAGACCAATATTATCATATACTGTAGGAGTATACTTTAGGACGGCCTTTCTAGAAAGCCACCTAGCAATGTATAACCTTTGATCCAGCAGAGCCATTTACAGAAACTCATCCTAACTAAAAATAATAATCAGTTACAGTCGAAGATTTATATGCAAAGAATCCATTGAAGCAACAGAAGAACAAAAGTAGAAAAAAAATTATTTGTCCACTTCACATACACACACAAATGGAATACCTAAAATTGCCATAACAAATTATGATTTAAAAAATAAATATATAAATGCTTATACTGTTATGAAATGAGAGAAAAAAATCAATATTTGCAAAGGCAAAAAGCATTCTATAAAATGATTGCAAATTTGTATAAATGTACTTTATACAAATAACAAATTATGATTTTTTAGATAAATATATAAATGTTTATACAGTTATGAGAGAAAAAATCAATATTTGCAAAGGCAAAAAGCATTCTATAAAATGATTGCAAATTTGTATAAATATACTTTATACAAATACATATGCACAAAGAGTGAAATAAAATAGAGAAAGATGTTAATATTAATATAAAATGTAAATACTCTTTTTAAAAGTACTGGAATGTTTTAATATGCCAAACAAAATTAAAGATGATTTGCTACACACGCATATTTAACAGCTGTCGTCCATCCGTCTTTGATAGTACAATTCACACATTTTTCTTAAAAATAATTTTTTAGACCAACTTCAAGATGAAAACCCAAGGCTCGGCAAAGGTTAAGTCGTTTACCCATTATGCTCAATACAGTTAACGGTATGTCCAGAAAGATGCTCTCCTCACTTGCCCTCCAGGGCTCTCTCTGCTACCACTCACTGCTTCATGCGTACCTTGATTCTTATTTAACCTCCCCAAAGATTTTTTTTCAATGTAAGATGATATCCCAGAGAACTACTTAAATGAGTATCCTTCCTCACTTCCTTCCAGCCCTAATTAACCACCCCGTTTCCTGATGCACGCCTGTCTTAAACAGCTGTATCTCAGGAAATGGGGTGGTGGCTTCTACTCTTCAATTTTTAGCTTTTATTAAAGGAAACAGTCAAGTGCTCTGCACAGTACTTTAAGCCTTGAGTAAGGTTTCTCCTGAGCTGCAATAAATATTTGTTAATATTGACTTAATTTAATCAAGAGCAATTAATCGGGAGCACAAAATACATGTTATAAATAAATAAATATGTTTTGAAATCACCCAATAACTCTTTCAGTTATTTATAGTATCAGTAACATGCTATTCCGACTCATTCTTGGAAAACAGTATAAAATGTGTTCCATACAACTTTCAGTAAATAAGGAACAACTCTAGGTTTCAATTACAATTCCTACCATTCTTTTACCAGATAAGAAACTTCCGTTGATCTGGCAATGTGAAAAATATAATATATATTGAATTATAAAAGACAAAAAGCTTCAAGATACTACAATGTATCCTAAATGAACCATCGCATATACGACTGAGTCAAATTATAAAACAGCAGCTTTAAGTAGCAACTCGGAAGAAATGGGAAAAACAAAACAAAAAGATGCAAATATGAATGGCTTTTGCAGTAACCTATTACGAGTAAATTGTTCCTTTGACAATGCTTATGTGTCTTTCCTAGATAAAGGACAGTCCTGGAGTTTAAGAACTGTGTTTTGATAAATTTCTACTAACCTCAACAAATGTAAAAAAAAAAGACATTATATCAACACTGCAAACGAAGAGCCCCTTAGCCTGCCTGGACAATAGTTATCAGTTCCAAACAGGATTTGGAAAATCTTGTTAAACAAGGGTGCAAACCAAACTTTCCTATTATATTGAGTTTTAAATAATGAATGCTTTTATAAAGGGCAATTTGTTTTCCGATCTCTACAGGAATTAATAAATTATAACAAATGAGGGTATCAATACTACATATATCATGCTTTGGAAAGTCACAAACTTTTGTAGTAGGCATGTGCAGCTTTTATAAAGGAAAAAAGAGTGTTTTAAAATGATTTTTGTTCAATTTAAACAAGCTAAAAGAAAGAAAAGCTACAGACTCAGTATATATTCGTCATCAGGTAAGTCAAGACACTTTTAAACTATTTTGCATTTGTCACAGTCTTATGTTAACAAAATGTGAAGAATATAGAGAGGAAAATTGAAATTTTTTTATGATTCTCAACAGCTACACTTTCAGAGTTTCAAGTAATCTCTCCCACCTTTATCATAGTAGAGTTGCTGTTACTTCTGAAATAATTTATCATGAAAATATTCAAGCACATAGAATAGCTGAAAGATAGTAAAATAAACACCCATATGCTGAAAACCAGATTTAATAACTGTTAAGATGTTATTATATGGGTTTTATCTAAGTGAAATATTTTATATATTTATTTTTGGGAACCGCTTCCAAGTAATTTTGATTTAATTTATTCACACCAACAACTTGATTCGTTTGGTTTCAACAGTCCACCTCAGAAACCTATAAAATATACACTTTATAAAACAGTCCCATAAGCTCCAAAAATAGAATATAGCCTTCCTTACCAGTGCAGTTCAGCCATTGCCACGACTGATATATTCTGGGACAGTTCACTTAACCCCTATAAATCTCTGACATCCCATCTTTAAAAAATGAAGGAACTAAACTTGAAAATATCCATAGTTGCCACTGATTATTAAGTTTTATGATTTCAATATCCATAAGAAATCTCAACTCTCACTGCCTTGTTCAACCTGCAATATGAAAATCAGAGAAACCGTAAGACTCCTAAAAGGTGCAAGACACGTGCCAGAAGCAGCCCTCTACCCCAGCCCCCAGTGGGATGGATGTATTTCTAGAAATCATTCAAGCTTTTAAAGTAAGGATGATGACATTAAGCACAAGTGAATTATTGAATTATTTAATTGTCATAAGGTTATTGATTCTCAGCCACATGGGGCTTCCTGAAATTTTTGGTTTACATTATCATTTCTCAAATCTTTCACTAGCTTCCTATAAAGCTTTGCTGCTCAGCTTTTAGAAATAAGCATAATAGGTCATTTAGCTTCCATTAGGAGAAATTACTTCAAAAAAGAGCAAACGTCTCCCTTCTTTACCACCACACCACGTGGATCTTCCACAACGACGGGCTATGTAATGAAGCGATTTAGGATTTGCTTCAAGAATTAATGGAAAACAGCACTCAGTCACTATAATCATTAATTCAGGCTATTCAGTTCCTAGCAAAGCCTCACTCTCCAAATAGAGATTACTAAAAAATCATCTGAGAATTATCAGAATGTTTAATTCTTATCGAAATTCAATAAAGACCTTAAGCCTTCCCAAGCTTTATATATGCCCACCAGCAACTGATATAAATAATGTATAGATTATAAAAAGTATGGCTGCCCTAATTTTGGATTGAATAAAACTTTCAGAATATATCTTTTGACTAGATACTAACCCTCAGGGGCCATTAGTCTTGCAATGAAGATATGTTCTTTTTCATGTAACCCCAATGTGAATCTAAGCTGTTTGGAAATAGTACGATTTTACTGGTAGAGGATGTTCCTTAATATGAAAGCTGGCTTGGTGCCTTAGGAGAAAAGTGAAATGACCCTGCATTGCACTTTGGTATTCAACTTTCTGCCGCCTGAGCTGAGACAAACAGAAGCTTTTATTTAGTATGTTCTTTCGCTGTTTCAAAAATTATTCCAGCAGGGAACTGTGGTAAAAGCATGTGGATAAATACTGCTATTGCTTGTGTTTAGTGGTTGCTTTACAGAAAAAGAAATTACAGAAAATTTAATATTTTAATTTTATTAATACTCTAACCTTGTATAGCAAATTCATAAAAATTAACTTATCTGTCCTATAGTATCTTTCTAAAGTAATAGAATGCATATTATTCCCACTGTCCAGACGAAGAAACTGAGGACTGATGTATTACTCGAGCATCGCAAAAGATCAAACAGCAAGTTAAGTAATCAAACCTAGGTCTTCTGATTCCAAATACAGCATTTTTCCCATTATACTTACTTTTAACGGTACTCTAAATAATTAACATGATTACATATTTTAGAATGCTATGAGGTTAACAAATCACAACAAAAGCGATCCTAATTATTATTATTAATTAAAATTCAAAAACTATGAAGTTCTATAAGATAAAGTAGTAAATTTATTACAGTAAATTAGAATTACTTTTCCACTCCCTTTACCTAACACTTATGGTTCCAAACTCTTACTCCCAATCTCGTGTTAAAAAGAAAAGACAGAATAGATCAGTGGGTGCCCAGGGTGGGGAGTGGAATGGGAGGAAACAGGAAGTGGTTGCTCATGGGTATGGGGTTTCTCTTGGTAGGAGAAGGAGAAAAATGTTCTCAAATTTAGTTGTAGTAGTGGTTGCACAACCCTGTGAAAATGCTAAAAAAGACTGAATTGTATACTTTAAGAGTGAATTGTATTATGTATCGATTGAAGCTCAATAAAATTATTTTTAAAAGAATACGTGGAGTCAAAGTATAGCATTTCTATTGTTATAATATCATTGTAAATCTAAGAAAAACTCGAAATTTGGGCTATTTATTCAACATTTACAAATATGTGCTGCTCAAAAGATTCCTCTAAAATAAGATAAGGCCCCCAAAATTCAAGATATTGACAATTCAAGAGAAATAAATAGTGAACTATAATAATACCAGGCCAAGTTAAATGTAAATTCTATAAAAATAAGTACAATAAATATAATAAAATGTAAAGAACACTAAAGTAGTCTCCTGGAAACAAATATGTAGCCAAGTGTCACTTGGCTGTGTCACCTTGGGCAGCATAAAATAAAATGAAAGCACATTAAGGCCAAACCTCCACTTAAATGTTAAGGCATCATTTCCTCATATATAAAATGGGGAAACTGGTCAAATAATTTTTATAATTTCATTAACTCTGAAGTTCTAGAAATCTATAACTTAATACTAGAGAGACTGACTTCTACTGTGAACTATTTTTCATTTTTGCTTGATTTATTGTGTCATTCGCTCGTCAACTGAGTCACAAAAGCATAACTTTTTTTGTCACTCTCACACCAAAATGACTTTCATCCCAAGGAAGTTGTTCTCTTTAAAGGAGACAGTCAGAAGAACTATGTTCTTATTTCAAAGATATGATTATTATGAAATTCTTCATTTTAGAATTCCCTTTTGGAAACGTTCTCCATGTTTGAATATCTCAAATATTCACAAACATTTCCCCTTTAAAACATGGCTAAATTTTGTGAACAGTCAAAAGTCAGTAATGATCTGGCGTACATAGCTGGCAATCAAAAGAGTAATCCTTTACTGAGATGAAAATATAAATGTTAATGAGTGAATTTCCTAGCCATTTGATAAACAAATACCCAATGTTCTCTGAATACACACTTTCGTGCCCTGTGTCTTCTCTCATTCAGATGTCTATTCCCAGAATAATCTATCCTATAAACTCTACCTATTCCTCAAGGTCCCTAAACACCTTTTTCTAAACACTTCCCAGACGTTTTCAAGTCAGAAATGACTCTTTCTTCTGTGTTCAGATTTCAGTTTTATTACGTGGTATTTGTCACATCTCATTTTGGATATTAGTGTTTGGGTTCCCAGCTCAGCGTCTGGATTTCAGACAGTTTGGGGATAGACTGTTTGTTCCCACACTTAGGCAAATCAGTTAACCTCACTAAGGTTTTAGTTTAGAATCTATATAACATGGCTGCATTTCTCATCTAACAATTTCATAAAATATTTTTAATTGATACCCCTTTTTTTCTGGGAAGGTACAGGCAATTAGGCATTCAAGCTGCTAGTGGGCAGGTCAATAGGTACTGCCTTGCAGAAAGAAAATTTGGCCATCCGTAGCAAATGTCATCAAATGTTCATTTGGTCCAGTTATTCAATTCTAAAAACATATCCTGGAAATAATCGGGATGCACTCAATGATTTATAAGGGTGTTCATCAAGAATTATTTATCATGAGAACACTGGTAATAATGTACTTATCTAACCACAGTGGATTGCTTAAACAAATTATCCTGCAGCCATTCAATAGAATTTTATTTACACTCTTGAAAATCACATGTAAGAAATGTTTAATGACATGGAAAAACATCCATGATGTGTAACGTTTAAAAGGTTATAAAATCCCAAAAGCAACCTAATCACAAACAATAATTCCCTTGCTTCCGTATCACAAGCACGCTGGCAGGAGGGATGCTCTCCCGCCTGCGGGTCACGTGGGGTAAGTGCACACACATCTTGCTCTTTAAATTCTGAATGCAAATAAATATGGTTGCAGATAATGTTTTTAAATTAAAAAAATAAAATAAAATAAAAAAGGTCCTTTTTCCTTTATTTTACAAACACTTGCAAAGTATGTCCTGAAATAAAATAACTCGTTCTATGCCATTTTTGAGCTAAATATCAGAAAAGGCCATGATTAATAAATAGAATATCTATGACAAGAAAAGTAAATTCAGATGTTTTGGGAGTGAACTTAGAATTAAAACTAATGGCATCAAAAACCATACTTTTTAAAGAGTTGAAAAATACATTTAAGAGTTTCTATATTTCTCTTCATTCTCTTCTAAGCAAATATGTTTGTTTTTCCTCCAGTATGAGTTACAGTAAAGATAACTTCTTTGCTTTGTTCAGTTTCTGGTTATGGAACAGAATGTCTTAAGATGATGTTTTACCTAAGTCAAGATTAAATCAGTTTCATTGTTGGTTCACTACATTTTCAGGTGCTATCTGGGAGCCTAGTCAATAATCTAGAGGTACTCTCGTTAATTAGGGCCTACTCAGCCTACAAGAGTTTCTGTCACAAGCTCATTGGTCAACAGAGGGTTTTCTTTGCTCTTCTTCAAGTTGAATCTCAAACAGAGAAAATAACCAATTGGAAAAAAACTTCAAAGATGTAGTTTCCCTACTCCATTGTTAAATGTGGGAATGGCTCATGTTGCAACCCAAACCCAGTAAGCCAAAATCTGTGGGGCATGAATCTTTTGGAAAAGTTCCCTGGGTACCTGAGATGTGAACCCCTTGTCAAGATCTAAGGGTTCCGTTAGGGATAAAGATAACAAAAATGATGATAACACCCAACACCCAAGAGACGTTATGGAATCTCTATGTTCAAGTAGTGGTTGCACTGTGCTGAGCACATCACTTGGATTTGATCCACATGCAACCAATGTGTGAGAATAATTATGATAATAGTGATAATAACCAACTGTCACAAGAGTAACCAACACACATGACATCTTATTACGTGCCAGCCTCTGTGATACCATTTTATAAATATTAACTTCTAAAATTCTCACAACCACTCGCAAGGGGATGGGAGGAGGGCTAATTCCAACCCATTTTCCGAAAAGGAAGCTGAGATGCATATTGGATGACTTGCCCTTTGGTAAGTGGCAAAGCCACAATTATTTGAATTCACACGGTCTAACTCTAGACTAACATGAACTCTCTTAACCATTAAATTTCTTCAGAACAAGTTATCAGAACACCCTTGTTTTGCGCAGAAAATGCAAAAATGTCGTATTTTATGCTTATGCTGCTTAACATGTCCTTTTGACACATGACAGCCATTCAGTACATGATCTTTGAGTTGAATCGTTAAAAAAATATTCCTAATAGAAAGGATCCAGTCTAGAAAATTAGTTGACTAATTTTTCAATTTGTTTTTTAAGAAGGTATTATGACCTTTTAGATATAATAATAAAAACAATATTTGAGAATAAAGAATTAGGTTCAGTGAATACTTAATTCAATACTTGTGATATGGAGACTCAAACCAAACTAAATTATGACTCAAAAACCAGAACCAACTACATTAATTTGCATTAAAATGAACCAATCCATCTTTTTTACAAAACTACAAAATGAGCCCACTAAAACAATCATACAATATACAAGTTTAAACTAGAACAAATTTTTGCTTTCTTCAAATTATATAGCCAGAACTCAAATATAAAAGTAGTTTTGAAATGAACATATTTCATTATGTTAAAACATCTAGGTGAAAACAAGTACATCACCACTCCACAAAACTAGCAGCAATAAAACATCCATTCTAGATGATGTTTCCTCATCTGTAAAATGAAATGGTTGAATTAGATGGTTTCTAACAACTCCTCATGCTTCAGGATTCTATAGTTCATGCTTTAAAGAATACTATTGGTTAAATTTCTTCAGAAAATGAAATGCACATGAAGATAATTTAAAATGAAACAATACTACCTAGTTAATGTGATTTCTCTTTCTGTACCTTTTATAATGCATGGCTCTTTTAGCCCAGTATAATCCCTAAAACTATGTGAAAGTAAGTGTGAAGAGGCATTGGATCTGGAATCAGAAAACCCATGTTTATCATGGACATGGACAATAGACTAGTGGTTACCAGAGGGGAGGGGGAGGTAGACAGGGTAAAGGGGGTCAAATATGTGGTGACAGAAAGAAATCTAACTACGGGAGGTGAACACACAGTGTAAATATATATATGCTTTACTGTTAAAGTGTACAGCTGAAACTTACTGGATTTCGTTAACCAATGTCACCATAAAATTAATTAATTAATTTAAAAAGAAAGAAAAAAGAAAACCCATATTTAGTGCAAGTTGTGCCACATACTAGCTGAGTAATTAATGACATGTTCCTTTACCTATCAATTTACAAAACCTGTTTCACCACTTGTTCAATGGGAATAATGACAATTTTCTTTGCTACCTATCTCTTAAGGATAAATAATAATATAATTATTAATTAATACTCTATGTATTAATGATGAAATACATGAGAAAACACTGTAAACTCTTAAACACTAAAAATTAATGGAAATTGTATCAGTGGTAACAAGACTTTTCAATGATGAAAGCTTGTGGCTATTTTATTGCTATATTTGGCCACTTTTCTTTCAAATTTCTTAAAGTAAGAGTAAAATAGTCTATTGTGAAAACAGTTCAATGTCTTCTTTCATTTGATGTTTCTCCAAAATTCTCACTTAAGCTTTATGAAGCCATATTTTCATATCAGCCTATTATTTATTAAGCAGTAAAAGGCTCTGTCTGCTTTATTAAGTGAGCTTTGTTATAATTTAATCTTCTAGAATTCCAAAGAACTGAATAAACTAGAAGAAAAATAAACAGAAACCCTCTGATGCACTTCACATCCTTTCCAAGTTCAATTATTTGAACTTATTTACCTTGCCCAGAAATGAATCAACTTTGTGAAACTGAGAAAGCTACCACCATAGCATGAAATTTTCTATATTCTTCTATCTCTATGGTAGGAGTTCTACTAATTGCTTATTTTAGAGAGCTAAAAATAAAGTGCCAACTATACTAAGAGAAGCTGGCAGTGTTCACAATCACTGGTAAAAAGGAGTGAATAATGTCTGTGCATTTAAAAATTAGCAGTGCATTCGACATAGAAATTTCCCCTTGAAATTTAATAAACTTTATCCCTAGGTAAACATAAATCATGAATGTTTCAGTCACAATTATCTAATGATACTCTAAAAATAAAGATCTTTTATCCATCTCTTAATCCGACACTGTCGGAATGACTGCCCGATTTGTAGATCACAGATCTAGACTCGCACAAATAATGATATCTTAACTGTTAAAGAACTATTTTAAATGCAATCTGGTAGAATGGTTTTAATTATTTTTTAGTTAACTGACAAAGCATTACATCATATCTAATTATACTATTTTTAGCTTAAAGTCATTGATAGTATGAGTTTTCTGATTAACAAAATGTTATTAAATTAGATAACCGTTTTTAAAAATAATTTTGAAATACACATTGTCTTGGGGAGCTGTGACCAAATAGAGAATAGGGAGTCATCTAAATTAGCACTACAGTTTACGGCCATGCTACCCTGAACGCGCCCAATCTTGTTTGATCTCAGAAGCTAAACAGGGTCGGGCCTGGTTAGTATTTGGATGGGAGACCGCCTAGGAAGACCAGGTGCTATAGGCATAAAAAAAATAAATAAAATAAGGGATTGTAAGCTGACAAGGTCCTTGCAATCTGTGAGGTTGACCAAGGGTTGTCACGCCTAAAAAATATAATAATAATAATAATAATAATAATAATAATAAAAAATAGCACTGCAGCTTTGAGGAGCCACAGGTACACACAGTAGTTTTCCCTGTCCGCAAAGATACATTATACAACCCCCAGTGGATGCCTGAAACCACAGATAGTGCAAACTCTATTTATTCTAATTTTTTTCCTATACATAGGTACATAGGTATGTACCTATGATAAAGTTTATTTTGTAAATTACTCGCAGTAAGAGATTAATGACAATAACTAATAATAATATAGAACAATTACAACAACATACTATAATAAAAGTTATGTGAATGTGGTCTCTCAAAATACCTGGTACTTTGTACAGCATAAATATGCTGGACAAAGGGATGGCAGTACAGAGCTGGATGGTGCAAGATTTCATCACGCTACTAAGAATGGAGCAAAATTTAAAACTTATGACGTTTATTTCTGGGATTTTCCGTTTAACATCTTTGGACCACAGTGGACCACAGATAACTGAAACCGAGGAAAGAAAAATCATGGATGACAGGGAACTGCTGTAGCTAGTGACAAGTAGAGATGTAGGTATTGTCTCTCATGACTCGTTCCATTTTATCTGCAATCTCTACCCACCGAGAGAGTGCAGAAAGCAAGGGAAGAGTAAGGGAAGCAACCCACCCAGGTGCCCAGGCAGCTCAGATGCAACATGCCTAAGGCATCAATGCAGATGGGTTAGATGCAGGCCCGTCCTTTGGCATTTGGCATTTTTTTTTCTATTAAACACCTCAGCCTTCACAAATTTGCTGAACTAAAAAAAAAAAAAGAATTTCTCATAAAACCAAGAAGAGACGATGTTTCATATGAGCAACTAGAGTTCTACCTCCAAGCTAGTAACCTTGACTCTGACCTTTCTATGGTTCAGACAATATGTGTGTGATTTGATTACAGAGAGCTATGGAGAGAATGTGAGAGCTGACCCTAAAATATCTGCATCTCAACATTCAGATCATGCCAAAGCGCTTCTTAAAGCTCTATGCTCTAGAACAATTGGGGATTTAATTATTCAAAGATAGAATGGTTCTCAATCTGAAAAAAAAAGGTGGGGGAGTTTGGGGGAATAAAAAATATAATTTAACTATATGGGATGTAAATCATTTGAAAAGACACAATTCCACTGTGTCTTCTTTTAAAACACATAATCATAACTACCTCTAAATAAAGAAGACCCACACATGTGGATGAAAAATGGTATATGAACTTACTTCATCAATGAACCTGAATATCTGTTCAGAGACTCTGTGCCTTTGTGGTCATGCACCATTGCCCCTTGGCACTACAAACCTCCACATAGCTCTCTATTGTCTACATGCAAACACACACACACACACACACACACACACACACACACACACACACTTTTTTTGTAGACATCACACATCAAGCAAGACTTTCTGGGTAAAATCTTCTGGTCTACTTCCATTTCTCACAAAGTACTTGGAGTCAGCTGCTTAGTACCACAGGAGACAAAGTTTTTCAGACATGATTTTGAGATCAGCACACATTCACTGCACGTGTGAATCAGTGGTCACCTGTGTATACCACATAGGAGAACAAGACAACCAACAGGGGTACAAGAAAAGAATCGTAGAAAGTAAGAATAAAATTATGCTCTACTAATATTTAATATGTGATTTTACAATGGCATACGTGTGTAATTTCTAAATAAATAGAAAGATAGCTAGACAGACAGGTGTTTAAAATATTTTTACTAACAGAACTACATGATCAAAAAAGTGAGATGACCAAAACCATGTAAACTAAAGTGTTTTACATATATATACACAGGCAAATAAAAGTTATATTACTACATTTAAATTTTTAAATGCTTCGATCATGAGAATTTTAAACATTAATTTTATATTTTTCTATAATGGTTCATATCTCAATCTACTTTAGAAAACAACCGCTCCTACCATGTCTTCAGTTAATAAATATTTTATAAAAATTGACACTAAGAAAGAAATCATGACTTACAAATTTCCTTTCAGATTCAACATAAACTCGATCAGCATTTAATCCAAAGATTTAATGATAAAATATCCCAAAATAATCAGAAAGCAATGAAAATAAATTAAAGTCAACTTTCATCTTTGAAATCATTTACATTCAGCTTTGATACTACTGTGCTGTATTAGAAAAAAAAATTTACAGTCATTAATATTTTAAAAGAACTAAGCAATCAAAACCAAATCTGGAAAAATTAGCATCCAGCATAACGTGATTTTAAGTCATCAGGGCAATTTTCAACATTGTTAATTATATCTCCAAGAAAGCAGCACTTATGTTTCAATTTCCTGCCCAAATTTTATGGGATGTATAACCAGGAAGAAATATTTTAAAAAGCAAAAAATACAAGTAAATGTGTGAATATGTTGGGGGGGACCTATTTTAACTCTGAGAGCTGTGAATTCCAACTGCCTCTTTTCATTTCTCCTCTCTCTTCAAAATATAAGGAAAAACCACCAAATGAGACTATTCGACACAAAATTTCAGTTGCACAATGCATAAACTATTTTCTGATAAGAGAAGTATGAAAGTAAGCAAAGAAAGACAAGATATCACGAAGGAAAAAGTCTGATAAAGACATAATTTCCATACATGTAAAAGAAAAAATCTCAAAAAGGAAAAAAGGGGAGGATTAAAATGCCAATGTGAATTTTAAAATAGTCATGTCTCCCTTAGATTATGCAACATTTTTTTCTCATTCATGTCAGTCTGTAATATATAGACTGCCTCTATATTTATATGAAGAAATACTGAAATTTACAGCATTCCCCTTCTAAGAAACTAAATTTAAAGAATGTAGGAGGTATAGGTAGAGATAAAGTCATTATAGCATTTACAATTTAAGGGGAAGAGAATTATAGTGTCTTGAAGCAAATAAATACTAGACTCACTTAAACCTTTAAGTACTACATGCAGGCTATTGATAAATAAAATAAAATTATTTTTAGTTTGGAGAGATATCTATGTCAGTATTTGAGATGGCAATTGTGAATTAATATTTAATTCTGCAACTAAACTTTTATTTATGACATATGAGTTAACATAGTCAATAACTAAGATCAGCTTTCAAAATATAACCAAGCAAATAAGTTATATCTGTTACTAGTTGATTTATTTTATAGTAATTTTGCTACTTCCTATTTTGGATTTCCAGCTCTTTAGACAAAACCTCATATATCATTGCCTTATATTGACACCTGCTGGAAAGTACCGGAATTCTATATTTCTCATTTCATTATCTGGGCAGTTAATTTTGCATCTCTGAAAAGAAATGTGGAAGATATCATTTCACCTGCAAATAATACAATTTTAATTTTCTAAAAAAGAAAAGGTAACATTCATTCTAAACATCTTAATTGTAATGGTTTCTTTAGGAAATTATAAATCTCAACAACTCTGCCCAAATTGTATTTCTGATGAGAATTAATTTACCCACTGACTTCAGTAAGTGAACTTCTGTTTATCTAGGGTGTAATTATGAAACTAACAAAGCAACTTTCTCCAGTATTTGAACTTCTTCCATTTCATACTTCAGACTAACATAATACTTTGGTCACATGACTGGAGAAAATTACCTGATTTTGTGAAAGTATGCATATAAATGGATCAGAAAAATGACCCAGCTAATAAAAACAGGATGCATTATATATTCATACTTGTAGTTAAAAAGATAAAATAACATGCATTAGGGAATGTGCTTTTTCTTCTCTATTAACAAAACTACCTGTTCATGAAATATATAAATGTTTTACCAGAATAAATTTATTCTCTGAAGTGAGCTAAAACATAACACATTAAAATAATTTACAATTCTTTACAACTGAATTAATTAATAAGTTTTAATTAACTTCTTATGCAAATAAAACACTTCTAAGTATTTCTGCAAAGAATACCTCACTATCTTAATCTGTCTCTTAAAACTTTTCAAAGAAAAAGGTTTCCAGACAGAAATATCCTTAATTGATCGACCTACAAGAAATAAAAATATATACGATAAAGTTAATAGAATACTGCTCTTCCCCCGCAATCTGCTGCTATATAATACGCACGGTTTAGATGCTTAGACACGCCATATTTTATAGCATCAGAAAAATAATACTGTCCTAGAGACAGTTGTTAAAATTACAAATGAGTCTGGGCAGCTAACAGTACAATGAAGATACATTCTTGGAAATGGTACTAGGAATATGATATGAGGGAAGAATTCTGTAGTGAGGTGCTGTATAAACTGCTTTAACATTCCTGTTATAATTCCTTCCTTTTTTTATATCAAACCTTTCAAATACATTCAAATACTCCAAATTTTGACAAAAGTAATGAGATAATATAACTGTAGTTTAAATAAAATAAAGCTATGATCAAAAATATAATAGTTAAATTAAAAAATACAGGAACTCATTCAATGGTTAATGTTTAGGATGACGTAGTATTTGAAATTTGCAACTGTCAAACAAGTTGCCTCCTGAAAGTGTACTTAATCCACCTGTCCAAATAAAATTAAGTTCTTTGAGTTTAATTATAATATATATAGATTCAAGAATATAGGGGACATTGTATGATGATATTAATTTAAGTCTAATAGTTTTCAAAATGTGCTTTAATTTTTCAAATTGAAAAACAATTAGCTTATTATAAAGAGATGGACAGTTTTTAAGTAATCTACTAAAAGATTATTTTAAACTCTTAAGTTTACTAAAATTTACATAAAATTAATGTGCCATTCAAAATTAAAACACTACAAAGTATCAGAGGTAACAGGTCTTAATGAATGTAGTTTTGCTGTATTTTCTTCAAATAGTTCACTAGCCCCTCTCAGAAGACAAGATTTTGTCAGTTGCAAAATAAAATAAGCACAAAACAGTACTTGCTCCTGTATTCCTAAAGAAACTCTAATTAGCAGTTCATTTTAACAGCTTTACAGTCACTAAGAAAAAGAATCTTTTCTGCTAAGAACCCCGAAAGATTAGTTTTTAGAGCCTTAGAAACAGTAGAATTGTCAGACACCAGAGATCCTTATATTCAATCACTGTTACCTTACAGAGCTTCTGATACCGAGGAGAAGAAACTGCCATCCTTTGTAAACGATGTAACAAAACCACAACTTTCTGCAGAGACGTTCTCACCACAGCCATCATTTTAAGTTTACCACACTTCTGGAGACACCTCAGAATTTGCATTATAAATGAAGAGCAATGATCATTTCCTCCCGGTCACTGGACAACGATTTGCCAGTTGTCTGAGCATGCTCGTTTCCAGGAATGTATTTGAAAGATACAGGGGCTCAGGTTCTAGGCAAAAGGAGGCTGGTATTCCCTTCAACTTCTCAGTTTAAAAAAAAAACGTATACAAACACCACACAGAAAGCCCCCAGCAGATCCTCACAGCCAGTACTTGCTCAGTCCGGCATAGCCAGGAAATAAAGCAAGTTGAGCAGCCAAACGCTGCCTGCTGCTGGAAAGGAGTGCGCTCAGTAGCCAAAAAGGATATTAAGTGAAACATTAAAGCTGCAGATACAAAGCAGACATCCCCTGGGAACAGAGATTCAACACAGCACCACCACGGTGCATGCCTCGCAGCCAGTTTATATTAAGATATAGAGTGGTATTCACTCTCACTCTTTAGAGGGATGCGTTCAGTAGTCAACTAAATGCAGCTCTGGCTGTGCTCTGTGCGATGAGTTGAAGAGACCCTGTTACAAACCTTGAGAAGAGCAGAAGGGTATCTGAGTCTAATGATATCAGCCCTTACGTTAAGTGCTAATAAATCACCTGAGACAGGTGATTTAGAACAAGATCATCTAAAACAAAACAAAACAAAAATACCTGCAGGGGTATTTGGCTTTACCTAAGACACCCTAAACGCAGAGTTGTCCATGGGCTCACAGATGCCTGCCTAGGAGGAAAGCCATTAGAAATCAAATTTCTAATGTTAGGTTAGGACTTCTCTAATTAAACAGCAAAGTTAATTTAAAAAAAAAAAAAGTCTGTAATTGACTACTGAACATTTCAAATTACTGCATTTCCCTTTAGCATCTTTATGATCTTATTTTATTTGTCATAAAGCTGTTTTAATATAATGAGTAAGAACTATAAGACCAAGTACAGAATTTTTGAGTTTTATAGGCATGTGTACAATTTGAGGTTCATTTTCTACTGCAGCTTGAATACCATCATAAATACCAATTGGAGTGAAGCACTATTAGGAAATCAGCAAAATAACAGAATGATTAAATGACTAGGTCAGAGAGCACAACCAAAAATAGAATCCAGACGTTTCTCATTATCAGTGTCCTGCTCAAACTAATAACCGGGATAATGCTGCATTTTCATCTTTCTCTACCATTGTTATGATTCTTTAAAAGAAACACGGTATTTTAAAGTATTTGCTTATCTTATTTATCCGCCTTCTCAGGCCTTCATTTCAGCATGATTTAAAGTCCTCTAATAGGTCTTACAGAGTTGTGTTTATCAAGCAGCGTTTTTGTGGGCTCCTGCTTGTGTATTTTTTTTTTCTCTGTAGGTCTATACCGAGAACCTATACTGCCTCCTTCTGGATAGGCTAACAATGTCAAAATATCCACATGAAGGCAAAATCAGAGGATGTAGTCAATAATGGTGTAGTTAAAAATGTTAAGTTTTTAGGCAAATGTATAGAGACAGAAAATAGGTTAGTGATGGTTTAGGGGTGGGGAGATTAGAGAGTTGGCAGTGGGGGACTGACGGCGAAGGAGTACAGGGTTTCTTTATGAAGTGAAGAAAATGTTTGATCATGATGATGGTTACACAACCCTGAATATTACCAAAAAGAATGGAACTGTACATTTAAATAGATGAATTGTATGGTCTATGAATTATATGTCAATAAAGCTGTTCTCAAAAAAAGAAAAGAAAAGCAAAAAAGGAAAGAAAAAGGAAAAAGAAAGTGAAGTTGTAATCCATGCTCCTGAACCAGCAGGCGAAGTTTCCACAACACAGGTATTTTCCCCCAAACACCACACGGGGTGTGGAGCCGGGTCCAGGGGTAGACTGGAAATAATCTAAACAATCAAAGTCTACAGTAACGGAACAAGAGGGTGAAAACTGGGCTGAAGGGGAATACAGGAGATGAAAATATAATGAGCCCGAAACACATATTGTTAGAAAGCAGAAACAGTCACCTGTTGTAATGACACCCCTAAAAGACAGAGAGCTGCAGTACTTTACCCAGCAGAGAATAAGAACATCTCATTTCATTGGCACTTCCAAGATGTAAAATTTACATTAAAAAAAAATAATTAAAATGATAATATGCTAGTATGTGGGCATGAAAATTAAAAATGTATTTGAGTTAATAGATAAACTGGGAGGTCAATAATAGACTTTCATTCAAAAGCAAAAAAAAAAAAAAATAGACTTTCATTCAAAGCAAAAAAAAAAAAAAGTTTCTGCATCCTTGGCCAGTCTCTCATCTGAACATAGATCCATAGTGACAACTGCATGTCAGGCATCTCCTCTTGGATGTAACTCAAATGCCTCATTTCAACATGGTCAAAATGAAATGTACCATCCCATCACACACCCTACATTCCCAACTTTAGTGGACCCATACTATCGAGTTATTTATTAGGTCTACTCTCCCTGCCGCGGCCTCATTTCTAGTCATTATCACCTCTGACCAGATGGTTACAAGCATATTCTAACAGACTGCTATCAATCTTACCTGTTTCAAACTCATCCCTCATAATACCACCATTATAAAATACAAACCCCACTGCGTCACTCTCTTGCTTAATATCTTTTAATGACCTCTCTCCATTGCCACCAGGTTAAAATATAAACTACTTCGCAAGTCATACAAGACCCTCTATGATCTGGACCGCTCAGCTCTCCAGGAGCTTATCTTTCCTGCAAATCTCCAAAGGATCAGATTTTTTCTCATCAGCCCTCTGCTGAGGAGTAAAACCTAAGTGCCTTGCAGCAGGGCAATGAATCATAAAAAAATACATAAATCCAAACGATCACCCACCCTTCACAGAAATAGCATGTATCATAGCATACTCCCCAAAATCTTCATTTCTCCTTGTGCTCCCAAACTATCCTTCACCTAAATTTACCCAAATTCACCTCACGCCGAATACAGAATAAATTTCATTTTCATGGAATGCTCCCATGGACCTGCATCCAGCTGTCACAGACATGAAGCAAGTATAACCAGTGAATGTGTTGTGTAAACAGTTCTACATACACCCCTTGTACACGGAGCACACATATTCTGAGGTCCTTAGTTTGTATTTCTTATTGCACACAGAAACTTCTTACCACTGCCACTACCACCACGCCATCAGAAAATTTACTTTATGATTTCAGATATTTTTGTATATTCATTTTCTTCAACAAACATCTTCCCATTTCCAAACAAGTTTTCATTTTAACCGTCTATTCACTCACACAAAAGGAGAGTCATTACTAGAAAAGCCATAGGAAAATAAAAATTCTCTTGCCTCAGAAATACTCAGCAAAAGGTATTAAGTCTCCAACAACCATCAACCTACAAAGAGCCAAAAATAAAGCCAACAAATTTCTTTTAACAAAATGGAGAAAATGTTTTAAAATTAAGAATATTTAATAAGGAGCAAAGGAGTGAAAATCATGCAAATTGCCACAATGTGAAACATCCTAAATATAAACAAGTGCATGTGTTTATCTTTAGATAAAGTGGTTTTAATAGGCTCCTAATAAGTGCCCTTTTTAATACTTCCTATGAACCAAAACAGACTATTTTAGCAATATTAAATTATTTTTGAGAGGCATTTAATATATGTCTTGCAATGTATTTCATTATTTTAATCAGCAACCTTTCCTTCCTGATGCTGGTTGCTATAAAACGAATAATCCTGTGCAGAGTTATTTTTATTTAGAAAGATTTGAACAGTTCTATTTACATTTATTGCCGCAGTTTGAATACTCAATAAATATTGAGATGAGTTCGGGCTATGGTTAGACAATATCCTAATGTATCAGAAGACATTATTAAACCCTAAAACAAGTCTGTGTTTTGCTGGTGCTCACCATCAAGTTCATTTCAAGCCTCCTTTGCTCATTGTCTATAAGCTGTTACCTACTCATGTGCACAACCTAGGTACCTTTTGAGTTGAACACCATTACATAAATTAAGTGTCTATGAGATTTGTAGATCAGGCTTATACTTGTTTATGTCATAAAAATTAACATATTCTAACATCTACTCACATTTAGAGCCTTCTATAACCCCCTAAAAATGAGATGATAGCTAAATATTTTATCAATTAACATTTATGGCAACCTGATCAGATGAATAGGGTAAGAGACAAAAGAAAAAGTTAACTTTGATATGCACCTGGTCATTCACATTACCAAGTCACAAGTATATTATACAATGAACAAGAAATAAGTAGGAATATAAGGAAACACAGAGTTTTGTTAAAATTGCGAAGTCAACCATAAAACACTCTAATGGTCTTTACGTATAGAAATGAGTTATATATAAATCTATTCCAAAAAGATCCTTTAGAAAATTTTTATAACTTTAATGAAAACAATTTCAAACTTAGAGAAAATTTGTAAGAATAAAATAGTTCCAAGAAAGTATCTGTACCCTTTTATCCATTTCCTAAGAAAATATTCAAAAAAGTCATCGTATTGAATTTCGTAATGGTGAAGTGAGCTAGGGTCCCAGGGCAGCAGTCAGTATTTACTTAAGTTTGCAGACAGAACACCTTGTGGGCAATAATATGAAATAATGTAACCTCTGCCCTTGTAGAACCATGTGATCAACTGAGAGAGGAGGAGACATGCATCAGATGACAATGGATCATGAGTTCGCCAGCGTATCAAAAATAATAACTGTCCAAATGATGTGGGAATGACATGGCATAAAGAAATCATCAGATGTAAAATTGTGGTGGACAAGTGGTGGACAAGGAGAATTCTCCATCGAAACAGATTTTAAACCAAGGTGAAAGTGAGAAGGCCTGTGGTTGGCAGGAGTTAAGTAACCAAGATTTTATAAACCATTCGATAAATCTATGTCACTCTACATGAAGAGAATGGGAGCTCATGGGCAATGACGCAGTTGTACTTGGGGACAGAAAAAGAATTCAGACATGCTTCATAAGATTCCTCATAAAGGTTTTTTCAATGAAAGATTTTGTATTATCATACTTTATGTAAATGGAAAACTTGAAACTGGGACTAAATATAGGGTATTTATCAAGCTGAAGATATAAAAATAATACCTTCAAGCCCAATGTTCTTAGTTATAAACTAAGTAATAGAGGCTTTGCAGCTTTTATATTAAGTATTTATAATACTTAATATAACAACTTCATATTAAGAGGAAATGTTCTTACATAAATGTAAGATTCAATAAGGCTAACTGTAATAGGGCTTAAAATAACAGAAAATAGAACAGTTATGAGTCTATAATTCTAAATAAACAACCATTACTTTCATAAAATATGATGTTTTTCCTCAATTATTAAGTAAAAGTGTTATATAGATCTTATTTCCAGAAACCAATTATTCACAGGGGAGCATGGATTTCATAACAGAATAAGGTGACAACCTCACCTTTTAATGGTAATAAATTTGCATGCAAATGGATCAAGCAAGCATAGTGTAAGTAAAAACACTGGTTGCAGTTTGCCGTGAACTTGCCTGCATCTGCCGTGTGAGGTCCTTGGCCAAGACAGTGTCCTGGAGAGCATTCTCTCGCTGAGAGGCATCCGCAAGCACATTAACTGTGGTTTCTGCTTCCTGTATCCACTTTAAGAAGTTCTCCAGATCCCTGCGTGAGGCCTGTACTGTCCTCAGCTCAGCCTCCAAGGCACTCTGTCTGTCAGCAATGCTGCAAGTGAGAACATGACAGGCACATCTCCATTACTTACAGTGTGACAGTCCACATCATGCACACCCTAAAAAGAAAATTAACAGACAGCTTCAAGGGAACCTTTATTTATTTAAGTACCTAACGTAACTGGGAGATTTATTTATATGTGTGTCTAGAATAATCCTTAGTGCAGGGGTAATGTGAATTGTGAGAAGAGGGAGAGGGGAGAGACCTATAAATACTAACAAAATCTAACAAATACTAACAAAATACTAACAAACTACATTACAACTACATTTTAAAACTCATAATTGTATGGTTATTCTCCATACGTTTTATTTCAATACTTTAGCATAATGCCTGACACTAAAAAAGGCAATATCGATAAATATTCATAGAATAAGTGACTAAATGAATTCTAGGAAGAAGTAAAATCTAAAGAAACACATAAGAGAAAATAAAAATAATCTAAAGGGATTACTTTATATATGTTAAATAATTCAGATCAATACAAATTGGTTCTTTAAAATGATTTAATAATATTATACTTGGACGTTGGACAACCAAGCTTTTATAAACCATTCAATAAATCTATGTCAAAATTAAAACAGAACTATCTTAGAGTTGCATGATTTAAGAGATGTATGAATCTCTAAACTCAATCTCTAAAATTTTATATACCTCAAAACTCTATAATAAGATAACAACTTAATTTAAAAAGTAGGTACCAACAATTTCACTCCTAGTTATTTAAACCAAAGAGAACTGATAGCATTATGTCCAAACACTTGTATACAAATGTTTATGGCAGCATTATTTCTAATAGCTAGATAGTAGAATCAAGCAACTATCCATCAATTGAGAGAGGAAGTGATTAACAAAATACAGTATATTCAAACAGGAAAGATTATTCAGCTATAAAAAAGAATAAAGTACCAATACATGCTACAACATCGATGAACCTTGAAAAAAGTATGCCAAGTGAAAGAAGCCAGACACAAAAGGTCACGTATAGTGTGATTCCATTTATATGAAATACCACCAAAAGAGGTGAATACATAGAGAGGAGTAGCTGCTGAGTAGGACTGTGAGGTACAGGCAATGGGAAATGACTGCTAATTAATGGTGGGTTCCTTTTTGGGGCAATAAAACGTTCTGAAATTAAGAGTGTAGTGACGTTTGCACAACACGGTAAATATACTAAAAACCACTTATATGTACATTTTTCAAAGGGTAATTTCATGGTATATGAACTATATCACAATTTTAAAATCATCACCTATAATACGATCTCATTTATACATATTTTCTATCTGTCCACTCTTCCACCCATTCATCGCCATCCATCCGTTCTTCTATTTGATACATAGAGGGAGAAATGTCTCAAACATTAACTTAATATTAAAATAGTTATTTCCAGGTGCTGGGATTTAAGGTGGTATACTCTCCTATTTATACTTTTGAATTTATGGTGAATAGGTATCTTTTTTACACATCAATAAACATATTCTTTAAAAAATGGATAAAAAATTTAAACAGATATATCATCAGAAAAGATATATGGATGGCAAATAAGCATAGAAAAAGATGCTCAGCATCATTAGTCATCAGAGAAACATAAATTCAAACCACAATGAGATATCCCTACATATTAAAAACGCTTTAGGAAAAATGACTATACCAAGAGTTTGTGAGAATATAGAGTAACTGCAACTCTCATACATTGCAAAGAGGAGTGGAAAATAGTACAGGCATTTTAAAAAACAGTTTAGCATTTTCTTTTATAAAGTCTATAATGCATTTAAGATACAATTCAGCAATCGTTCTCCTAAGTATTTACCCGAGAGAAATGAAAACATATGTCCAAACAAAACCCATATGCAAATGTTTGTAGCAGCTTTATTCATAATGGCCCCAAACCTGCAATAACCCAAATGTCACCAACTGGTAAACAGATAAATTGTAGGATATGCATATAATGAAATACTACTGAGCCATAGAAATAAGCAAACTACTAATAGATAAAACAACATGATGGACTCTCAAATGCATTCTGCTAAGTCAAAGAAGCCACACACAAAAACTACATACTATGATTCCATTTGTATGACATTCTGGAATGTCGGCAACTTCATCTCTGCTTGTATTTACTTAGTAAAAACCTCCAGGAGTGCTTGGCTGCCTACAGAATAAATTCGCATTGTTGAACTGAAACTCAGTGCCCTCCATAACCTATCACTAATTTACGTTTCCAGCTTTATTCCCAAGTTTTCTCTAATACTCTGTTCAGGTCAAAGTGGAATGCTCCACTTTATCTAGAAGAGATGTCCTCCACAAAACTCAGTTTGTAAATCCAGAAAGAAACAGATACAAGAAACATGAAAACAAGAGATCCAATACAGGGAGAAGCAAACAGGCTCCCATGCTAATGGTGCAGGATCTCAGAAAAGAGGGTGATGAATCCAAACTGGATCGGATGGGGGCTGTCATCACCATTCCAACAACCACTTTCTTTTTTTAACTTGTCAAAATTAACAAAGGATATATCTTAACAAAACAAAACAAACAAACAAACAAAAAAAAACCAAAATAGGACCAAAAAGAAAGAAAAGAAAACATAAGATTCAGGATATAGGGATTCTGGACTAGGAGGAAAGCAAAGAAAACCCCCAGGATGATGGTCGTGCGGCAGATCTAGAAAGCACATCTCCAAGGAAAAACATTAGAAGTGACAGACTGCTTAATGTGATTGACTTTGTGGGAAATTGTACTGTCAGGTCATTGGAAAATGCGGAAAGAATTAGCAATAGGTGCAAAGACAACTAGCTTATAAAAACAAGGCAGTTATTAATTTCAGGTGAAACAAACAGAGAAGAAGCAAAATGATAGTAAACTATAATGCCTCGCTGTCAATAATGTTTAGACAGTCACAATAACGTCGACGCTAGATATCTGCTTATCTAAAAGTTCAGTGATGAGATGGTGTAGCCACCGTAGAAAACAACATGGCGGTTCCTCAAAAAATTAAAAATAAAGTTAACATATGATCCAGCAATTCCACGTCCAAGTATATACCCCCAAAGAATTGAAAGCAGGGTCTCAAAGAGATATTTGTACCCCATGTTCATAGCAGCACTACTCACAATAGCTAAAATGATGGATGGATAGTAAGCAAAATGTTATGTACAACAGAATATTATTCAGCCTTAAAAAGGAAGCAGATTCTGACATGTGCTACCACACAGATGAACCTTATGCTAAGTGAAATATGCCAGTCACAAAAGACAAATACTGTACGATTCCACTTACACGACGTACTAAGAGTAGACAAATACATTGAGTCAGTAAGCAGAGTGGTGGTTGCCGGGGCAAGGGGGGATATTGGAAGTTAAGTGTTTAATGGGCAAATGGTTTCACTCTACGGGATGAAAAGAATTATGAGGATGCATGGCCGTAATGATTGCACAATAATGTGAATGCATTTTATACCACTGAACAGTATAACCAAAAACAGTTAAGATAGTAAATTTTATGCTATGTGTATTTTACCACAATTTTAAAAAGTGGAAAAGAAAAAATCAGTAATGAGGAGGGGAAGAGAATGGTGGCATAAGAACGTTGTATCCTATGTATTTGCTAGAATATGATGTTAACAGACAATGTCTAAAATGGATGAATTAGAAGACAATGATATATTCGTTTTATTTAAAATATAAAAATATAAATGACAGAAAGAGAAGCGAAAAGAAGAGAAAGTAACCGCCCCTACAGAAGGGGAGTGTGGTGAGCAGTGAATTGTCATGTTTTTTGTTATAAATCTTTCTGTACTTTTTTTTTTACAAAAATATTTTTTAATCTCGCTAAGAAATTATCATCGATAACACTTTTAGAGAACAATATAACTGCAAAGCTTCATTATTTATTAAAATTTAGTTTAACATATTGTGACACAGTATTCTAGTTCAAACTTCAGGATTCAATTGATTTTTAAATGATTGTACTGATTATGAGCTGAAAAATAGACTTCGCAAGGCAGAATATTTTTTTCTAATTTATTTATTTTAATTAGTTTCAAGTACACAGTACATTGGTTAGACATTTATATAGTTTATAAAACGATCCCCCCAATTGCTCCTTCTTTCCTCTGCTTTTCCACGTAGCCAATATATCAATGCTAACTGCATTCCCGATGCCGTGCTCCCCATCCCTGTGACTTTTTAATTTTTTTTTGTAATCAAATGCATATGTTTCTTTAATTTTTAAACTTTGGAAGCTACCCACCAGAATTTGGATGGTTGGCGGTGGTGTTTTATCTTCCACCTAACCCTGCCCATATTTACAATTATTAAAACATCAACAGGAAAAAAAAGTTAGAAATAGCCAAATAAAGGCTATGCCAAAAAGATCCTAGATAGCAAAAAACTAAAGGAGTACTCACGTGCAATTACTCCACTCTCGAGAGATGATTTTTAAAAAACTCATAAAATTTAGTCATTATAAATTTAGTAAAGGCAAACACTTTCATTTTATATAAGCAGTATCCTTTCTTTTTGAGAATATTTATATGCACATGATAAGTTATATGGCAAATAGATAATCTAAAAAATAGCTCATTATAGATTAGTTGTATTAAACCCTAAGAAGGCCCAGACTAGAGCAAAGAATGCAAATGTCTGAGAACCCTAGTGGGTGAAGTCAGAGGATTCCCTACACATGAGAAACATTTACATGTCAAACAAGCACAAAGGACCAGGCTAGCAGGGGAGGTGAAAAACCTAACATGATGGTTCAAAGCAAAAGAGAGCTAAGAAGATCGTGAGCACTTGGCCTTAAACAGTATTGAGTCCCTGGGGCCAGAAAACACCAGCAACACACTCGTGACCAGTGAAACACTCCGAATCCAGAAACTAAGGCATTTGTTGTAAAAGTGTCAAATTATGAACCGGTCATCGATGGGAAAGAGATTACGCATTAAAATATATTCGCTTTGCAGGAAACTTTCGAAAAACAACTGTTAGACAATGTAAGAGCACTCTGCTTTGTTGGTTATGAAAGACAAAGACTAAGCGTTTGGGAGCAAGGCAGAAAAGCCACCAGCACTGGCTGGCGGCGAGAGCCTGGGCAGCTGCCTGCCTCTGCAAGCATCATTCCTCATCCCTGAACTCATTTGGCATCCAAGGTCCTCCAAGGCCTGATTCTTGGTTACCTCCCCAAGAGTCATCTCATCACTCCAAGTCTCGTGCTTTATTTATCTACAAAAATGAATCAATTACTAATCCTCAAAGTCATCACTGCCTCTGTCACATCCAGAGCTTGACTTTTTACTCTTTTTTACCTTAGATACCCTTCCTCTTCCCTCCCCACAATAACCTTCTCTTTCCCACCACATTAATTTTTACTTGCCCTCCAAAATTCAGTGCAGACACCTCCCAAACCTCTGGTGCCTCATCCTACAGCACCCTGTGATCTATGGCTATGAGCATGCCATTGCTGCTGTAATAAAATACTACAAACAGTGGCTTACAGAAGTTTCTTATCTCACAATTGCCTGGGTTTGTTTCTGAGAGGGGTCTCACTGGACTTAAAATCAAATGGTCTGCAGGCAGGACTGTGTTTCTTTGTAGAGGCTCTAGAGGTGAATCCATTTCCTGGCCATGTATAGCTTCTAGAGGTCATCCACATTAGTTGGCTTGTAGTCCCTTTCCATATTCAAAGGCAGAAGTAGGTGTTGAGTCCTCATGCCACATCTCTCTGATCCAATCTTCTGCTTTCCTCCTCCACTTTTAAGGACCCATTAATGGAATTGGGTCCTAATGATCCAAGATAGTCTCCCCATCTTTGCGTGCCATTATTCTGCTTATCTCATTATACTGTACCTCCAATCATGATTGAAAGTAACTTTTCTTGTCTGTTTAAAGCTTCGGAATCATCAGTGTACCTGGTCCCCACCAAGGCATACACACAAGAGCAACTCAACAAGTATTTATTAAATAAATTAATACAAAAGTAGGAATGACAGCTGGCTTCCAGTAATATTTTAAGGAGAAAACAAGGTATACATACATAAGTGTATCAAGGCATAGTAAACACTCAATGAATATAATTTCCCCTAACCTTATATATGAATTTGATTAAATGCTGGGAAATTAGTTTTTCAAAAAATTAATTATTTATAGCATACAAATGTGCAACTGAAAAATACATGTCCTGGGGAATTTTTTAAATTCACATATATCTGGAGTCAGATTTTTTTACCATGAAGGTAATCAACCAGTAAAAATTATGAACATACTGAAAATTAGACTCTAGTTACAGTGGTACTAATTATCTTCATATTATTATAATAAATCCATATTTAAAATTTTTATAATCATAGTCTATATTAATTTATAGCTTGAGTTTTGAAATTAATATAATTTCATATGAAATTGCTAATAGAATATAGCTCCTCAAAGGTATCAGTTCTCTCATTTTAGTCTTTTTAAAAATTAGATCCAATGCTAGAGTATGGTACACCAGACACTAGAAGAATCTTTTATACATTTTCAAGGAATTTCCCATTATGTATCATACTACCATAAGGCCAAAGATAATTGCTAAAATGAGAGGTTCAGGAATGTGTGTGCACACTTTATTACACAGCCTAATAAATCACCATCAATGCCACTGGTGCACGGCTGTCAGAAGAAAACAAACTAATTCTACCACCTCTGCCATTTACTAGTTCTATGGCTTGAGGTATATCACTTCAAATCTCTATGGTTTTTTTCACCCTTAAAATAAGTGACTGTGACTGGATGAGTAAAGGACCCACTTTAGAATCTTCAAGAGTCATTTTAAAGCTACATAATTCATCACATCACATAGATTATAAAACCTGCCAAAAGAGTTCCTCCATTCTCACCCCCATCCCTAGCTTCAAATTCCTCGTAAGAATCACTGCATGTCAATAAAATGTGACCGATGGGAATGGATGAGTGGTGTGCAGACAGCAAAAAGGTTGAGAAGTACTAACATGGAAGTTTCCTAAGATCACACCAAGCACCGAACTTACATTAGTCTACCATTCTCAATGCAGAGTTTCTATCTGGCAGGTCTGGTAGCTACATCTCAAGGAAGATCAGAACAGAACTAGAGGAAGTTCTGAGAAATGCGACAAGAGCATATAGGGGAAGAAGCACTATTACAGAAAAAAAGTATTTTAAGTTTGGAAAATTGTGGCTGCTAGACAAAGGTGGAGAAGTTTTGTAAAAAAAAAAATCTTTTCAACCTAAAATTCATAAAGAATAAGGACAGGCTGAAAACCTAAAAGATATAACACTTGAAGTTACAGGATAACTTTAGCAGAAACAAGAATTTTTACTTCAAAAATAAGTAACAAACAATAGATTCTTTAGTACAAGAAATGGTGCAGAATAAAAACATAAACAGCTTCTCATAAAAGATTAAAGGAATTCATGTGTGACAGATTTATAGCAGTTTACATTAAAGGAAACTGGGATTTTTAAAATGTAAACTCAGCTTTTAAAGAGATTTGTTATTAAAGCAACTGATGTTACAAAATAGCTCATAGTGATCAATCGAATAGCTTATGGTTATTTTGTAGCATAACAAAATGTGGCCACCCACATAACTGACTTTTTTAAATGTTATTTTTGAGATGTTAAATAATACTTGATATTTTATGCTACAAGAAATATCATTTAATCAAGTGTGCATGTGCTTATAATTGGTCAAAAGAGTGTTTGAACATACATAGATCATTCTTAGACGTTAACGGAAAAGAGCATCTTAGGAAACCCACAGATAAGTGTTGCTATATTTGAGTATACTTAAAAGGTGACCTTTACAGTTACATGAGATTTAAATATATTTATCTTTTTTAGAGCAGGAAAATAGTAGCATCGGTAGTTTGAGTGGCATGTAGAAAACCTGAAATGAAACATTCTTTGAGCTTTTCAAAGGATACCTTCACAAAGTAATTTTGTTCTTTGCTAAATAAAATAACATTTAGTAGAAAACTATATTAAAACATTCTTTGGGGAACTGCAGTTGACTTACTGATTAGTCACTGCAGATATCACCAATGATCTGTGTATGGTCTTTTGGTGACTAATCATTGGTACACTGAGGGTCATCATCAAGTACTTAAAAATTCACTCCATGGAATTTAAGGAGATTGCTCTAAGCTGCTAATTCCACACCACCAAGGAAGCTCAAGAGAGAGCCTCCACCCTTACACCTACCTCATGATGCCTGCCTACGACCTTGTGTAACCCAAATGAACAGCTCTCCCTGCAGCTGTCACTGCAAGTAAATATTCAAGACCACAGAGCTATTCCCATGGGAGGATTTATCTCGCCTATCCTTCTCTCTTTTAGCTGAGTCACTACCAGACATTTGGTCTTCTAGCCAACCAGTATTAGACTGTAACTCTGTACCTTCTCCAATCTGCCCCAATCCACCCTCAAAAACTCTTCTTCTGCTATGTCTAGAACTCTATTCTATGATTGGCAGACTCCACGGAGCAATTCCTTCACCTTGTCTTAAGTGAAATTAGCTTCCCTGGGTCATCGATTCCCCTGAAAACTTATAATAAAGTTTTTCTCCCTTTTTCTCTCAGACCCTATATTCCTCAGGGTGAGGAGCTGGAATGAGAGTTTTCCTCCTGGCTTACTACTGCTACTTCCAGGCCATTGTTGTCTCATCTTCCAGGCAAAATCCCATTCTTTCAAAGCAAAAGGCATTTATCCATTATGTTCATATCCTGACCTTCAGGTCCATGGTCACGGTATACGGTTATAAAGTTTGCTCACTGCCTCATCAGGTAAGTGGTGCCTGAAAGCCAACTCAAGATCTGCTTGCCAAACTCCAGGCTCTAGGAAAGGGCTGTACCACGCTGGGAAAAGAACATCTCAGACACCATTATGGACTAGAGGTAATCCCGGTCTCCATCCCTCCCAAATACCTTCCTCTCCCCTGCCCCTTTTCGCTCTCTCTTTCATCTGCATTCTTTTTACTTGCCTCTGAGTAGATGAACACTGCTGAAGAACACTACAATAAGTCTATCTTCCCTGTACATTTATTATTATAAACTCACTGCCCAGAGATACTGGAAAGTCCCCCTGGGAAGCTCTCTGTCATACCAGCCAGGATTCTAATTTTATATCTGATCCTCTTTCTTTAATCTCTCTCAGTCCCACCTCCAACCTCACTGACAGCGAGCCTCATGGGTCATAACGAAAGCAGAAGTCACTGCATAGGAATCGCTAAGGCTCCAATCCACACATCTGTACTCATCTCCTCATTGTCCTCCCTGTCACAATGGAAAACGCATCCCAACTCCTACCAAACTCAGTTCTCCGGATCTTACCTTGTCTACTCGAGAACTTTCTTTCCTCTTACTTTGTCTTCTCTGTCTTCAACCGTCAGTCTCTCCTCTACTAGATCTACTAAAGCATTCCCATGATCATAAAAACATACTTTACCATGCCCCACTTTAAATAAAAATTAATCACTTCTCTTTACTCTTCAACCCCCTCCAGGTATGACCCAATCTCTCTGTCCCTCTTCAAAACAAACCTCTCTAATGTCCTTCCCACAAATTGTTGCTACTTACTCACCTTCATCTCATTCTCTAGCTTGTAACCCCATCACTCCCTTGAAACTGCTCTTCAAAATCACCAGTCTTTGCCAAACTGTGGAATTCCATGAATGATGATCTGTATCATTTTTGCTGATTTCTCAGACTAATTTAACACAGTGGATCATTCCCTCTTAGAAATATTCCCCTCTCTCCAATACCTCTTAGAAATATTTTTTTCCCTCCACTTTTAAAAATCACAAATCCTAAATTTTCCTTCTACTTCACTGGAAATTTTTTCTCAGTAAGTTTTGCTCCCTCTTTTTTTTTTTTCCTCCATCACTAAACCTGAGGCTCTATGGACTCAATCAAGTGTCCTCTTCTCCATCGTTACTCTTTTCCTAGTGATCTCAACCAATGCCACAGATTAAACCTCCCAATGTAAATGATGAAAACTCCCTAATGCATATCTCAGGCTGAGAATATCTGAGTTCCAGATTCATGTATCCAATTGCCTATTTGACCTATATATTTAGATATCCAGTAGGCATCTCAAATCAACATGTCAAAATCCAATTCTTGATTTTTCTCCCCTAGAAATTCCCACAGCCTTTCCCAACAAATGGTACCCACCCACTCATCCTCTAACAAAGTGCCATCTTTGACTGTTTCTGCTCCCTCAGACCACTTACCTAACCCATCAAAACATCTTTTCTACTTCCAAAGTGCATCTCAAAGCCATCATCTCCTCACCACTGCCGGCACACAATGGCACAAGGTACCACTGTCTGGCACCTGAACCACAACAATCACTTCTGTACTTGTCTTCCCAATTATTCTCTTATATCCCTACAGTCTATTCTCCACATGAGATTCAGAGGGATTACATTTAATATTATAAATTAGACAGCATCACTCTTTTGTTTCATAATTCCAAGAGCTTCCCATTATACATATAATATCCAAACTCCTTCCCATGTCATGAAGTTCAGCATGAACTGGCCATTGCCTCCCTCTTCTAACCCATTTTAAACCCCTTTATTCATTATATTTCAAACACGTTCTATGCTCTTCCCTGCCTCGTGACTTTTACATTTGCCATTCACTCTAGAAATTTTTTCAGATGGTTTCCCTTAACCTGAATAGCTCAAACGCCTTCTAAATTATGCTTTACAAATAAGTCCCCCTCTAATATAGCACCTCCTTCATTTCCTTTTCCTCCAAAATAATCACCCATAATTATGTAATATTTTTTTATTTACTACCTGGCCTTCCCTACGAAAGGTAAAATTTCTGGGGGTCGGCACGGGGCATTGTTTATGGTTGAATCTTCAGAGCTGATTACAGAGCTTGACAAACAGGAGGCTAAATACACATTTAATAAATTAACTAATTAAAGGGAAAAGGAACAAATGAAAGCAAAGACTACAAGCACCAGTCTTCTAGTTCATTATGGAATTAAATGTACTCAGAAAATATCTGTATACTTGAGGTTGATATTTATGAAATGAAAACATCAGCATTCTTAGGCATATACCACAAAGACATTGTTTGTAATTTTTAAAGACAATAAAATCGTGACTGAAATATTAAAATGATAGAGCAGATTTTAATTTTTATACTTTTTTTCTTTGCCAGTTTCCTTCCCAGCTCAGAAGGAAAAACTAAAAATGAAATGCTAGCAAAGAAAATAAAAGAAACAGGTTGAAAAAATAAAGGTTACTTTCAAGGAAACAAAGTCAGCTTCTGAGAGAATAAATGAAGTTGACTGACCCAAATCTCTGAGCCTCATACTGGTGTACAGGCTAGAAAGATAAAGCTACCAGGACTTTTCACGTAAGCCCATTGATTTGGGAGTGACAGGTGCTTTAGCATTCGTTTTAAGATTGCAAAGGTTGAGCCTGGTTGGTGTCAGGCCATAGGGCACAATCTCAATATGAGTATGAGTATCTTCTATCGATCACTGCTTAAAGGAACTGACCAAATATACAACTGATAAATGCTAAAGAAGAACACTTCATTTTTATTACTCTGTAAGGACAATAAACAGGTACTACTGAAAAAGTAATAACAGAAATAATGGAAGTTTCAATATAAACAACAAAATGCCTAGGAAAGCAATCAAAGGTAAATTCAAATTTCTGCAATGTAATCCATTTTGAAAATAGTCAAGGGCTTCACAAATTCAGTCTTTAGTAGACACAGTATTCATATAACCCTTCATAAAACTATGTACATTCCACATGTCCAGCTGACCATTATTAAGTTAATGAACATTAATTAGAAAGACAACATCACTGCAAAACAAGAAAATAAAGTTCCTTGACTAGATAAATCTGTATTTGTGGCTCTCACGTGACATAACTGTCTTTTTAAACACTACACCCTTTCTTTCCAGGATGGTTAGACTTCTGCTAAGGCAGAAAACACTTAAATCCAACGTGAATTCAGCACCTGTGATGATTTTACTAAATGCTGTGGTCTGAATGTTTCTGTTCTCCTCAAATTCATATTTTACAATCTGAATGCCAAATGTGATGGAGTGCAGCTTTCGGAAGATGATGAGGTCGTGAGGGCAGAGTCATGACAGAGATTAAGGCCCTTCTCAAAGATGCCTGAGCACTCTCTCACCCCTCCCTTCAGCCACGTGAGGACGCAACGAGGAGTCTGAGACCCAGAAAGGGGTCCTCACCCCACCATGCTGGCATCCGGATCTTGTACTTCAGGCTCCAGAACTGTGAGAAGTAAATTCCTGCTGTTTATAAGCCTCTCCGCCTGGGGCATTTTGCTACAACAGCCTGACCGGACTATAAGACACTAACCAAGGAAGTTGCGTATTCTAAGTTTCATCTATAGCAAGAAACATTTACAATATCTACATTGCATTCAGTAAAGCAGATAATCAATAATTTCTGTCATTAATGTAAGTAGAGGCTGTTCAAAATGACTATAGACAAACAAATGATAGTGACTCGACCTTCTGCTAATTTAACCATAGACGGTATTGTAAAACAGACTGAAGCACAATGGATTTCTAAGGAAGACAATATGACACAGCACATGATAATTTGGGGAACCTTTTGCTGAGCTCATATTATGTATGAGGAACTTCTTTACATAATCTTTGATCCTTACAATAATCCTATACATTAGATATGTTCTCTACTTTAGAACCAAGGAAAGTGAGACCCAGTGATTTAAAATAACTTGCTCAAGACTGGTAAGTCACACAGATGGTAAGCGAATAAGCTAGGATGTTAATCATGAATGCCAGATACCACAGCCAGTGCTTTCCATTCTGCCTGTATAAACCAAGAATTGCCTTAAAAGAGGCGAGGCAAAATATGGCTTCCAAAATAGATGGGCAAAGAGAAGAATACTTAGTAGTTAATGATCTATAAGATAGTCTTTATAACATAAAGTTATATTGTCTCATTTCCTTTATAATATTTCACCATAAATAACTATGTGTGTGCATATTTGTATGTATGTACGTATATATGTACGTACATACCTATTCCTATACCTATTCACATATACATACATATACTCTACATATACACAGGCACTCTAGGATTAAAATATTTCAGACACAAATCAGGGATCTACACTCCAAAAGTTACTATAAGCACATTTCAACTATCACTATCGCTATTTGCATTAAAAAAATTGTTAATTGGCATTAAGAGATGTAAGGAAAAAAAATTTCGCAGGTTAAAATAATTGGCCAAGATATGTCAATTAGTTCAAAATGCTAGAGACAGATCTATTGTAATAAGAATCCAGAACATCAGGAGTTGTGTTTCAGAATTTAAAATTTTTTATATATTAGAAAACTTCTATGAATGTATCTATATGACGTATTACCCCCAAGGAGGGTCTGAGGCAGCAAATGCATTAATATTTCTGCAGTTAGTTAGGAACAAGGCTATTCACACAAAGCAGGCTAAATAAGACTATAATAAATAGCCTCATGTCAAGTCAAAGTTTTCTGTTATCACAGCGTATTGAATTTTGGCACTGCAGATAAGGGATTGTGGACCAGTAACTGTGAATGGCCAAATTACTTGGGCCAATTTCAATTCACACAAAACATTTCCTTTGAACACTGATATTAAATGTCACACATTATGCTGCAATAACCGTATTCCATGGGTAAGTATAATAACCCTTCACCCCTCCAGACTTGGCTGCCAATAATGTATATTCAGAATACAGCTGGGAGATAAGAGATGAGCTATGGTCTGAGGCCTCTCAGAAGCCATTACAGAGAGCACAATGGCCACACACTGGAATGTGTTAATACTATTCATTACAGAGGCCCCCATATATTTAATCAGATCTGGATTCTAAACTCCAATAAAATAAGAACCAGTAAATGGAATCGTAAACAGGTCCAATAGGCGGGTATACAGAGCAGTCACCAGCAATAGCTGACATTCTGATAGCAAAGAAGATAAATAAAATTATTTGTCGAGAAGGAAAGCAGCCTGACTGCACAGACAAAAAGGCTTGGATTCCGATCTCAGTTCTGCCCATATGAACTGTGTGATGGTGGCTATTGCTTAACTTCTCTCTGCTTCAGTTTATTCATTGACATACGATGGATGAAGGTGCTGCCTGTTTCCTATGGTTGTTGTGAGGATTAAATGAAGTAATATATGTGAAGAGCTTAGCACAGTATCTGACAATGAGAAGATACACAATAAAATTTATACACTAAAAAGAAAGTGCAAAATCTCACAAAGCACAGCAGCCTGAATAAATTTACTACCAATTCTTCAGAACTCAGAGCATGATCATAATTTAGTAGAGAAAAATATCATCTTGTTTTATGCTATGTGACTTCGAACATGTCATTAAACTTCTCTGAGCCTGAGAGCATTAGATTAGACCATGCACTCTTAAGTGAGGTGATAAGTGTTTCTCAGGCAGGCAAGGTGGGGAGGGGAGTGGCCAAAAACTTACTCTTATGTATAAAGTACAGCTATAAAGTACAGAAACAGATACACAGTATACCCATGGTATTGAAATTTCATGAAGGCGAGGATCTAAAAAGGTTTCTTAGGGGAGATAATGTTTAAAAACAAGGTTGAGAAATATTGGTTTAAATGAACCATAAAGTTGCATACAGCTCTTAAAGTTTAATTCTATCTTCACAACAATAATGCCAAGAAATCGAAAAATGTTGAATGAGTTTACATACTTTGTTTAAAAAGGGAAAGATTTTTATATTCTAGAAAAAGCTCTAATTAAAACAGTTAAAAACTGTAAATATCATTGTGTTTAAAAGAGAAAATTCTCTCAATATGTAGAAATCCCAGTTGTCACTCATGAAGGGAGCTGCAGTTTTGTTGTATTTTCCCTGCTTCACAGATAACGGCATACCTCAATCACGTCTAAATATTAATATAATTGTTTCCCCTCAAAATGGAGAATTAAATAGAATAAGAACAACTACTTGTAGCTACCATAAAACTAGAACACTGTGGCTGTCTCAGCTATGATAAATGAAAGATCACCTTGGAATATAATTCATTTTTAATTGCCTCTTCCATCTATTCTAACTACAGCTATAGTCTGTCTTAAAATATTTACAAAGTAAAAGCAAAAAAAGAATTGGAGGTGCTAAATAAAGCAGGCCTTACATTCCTACACGACCAATTTTTCTGGTATTGTTTACAACAAAAACAAAGTCATAACTCTTATACATGAGTTTTTGGAAACACAGATAAAGTACGACTAAGGACCACCTCTCTTATTGTTAAAGCTGTGTGTTCTTTTTTAAATTGAGATATATCTGACATACGATCCTGTATTTATTATTTTTGGTGTACAACATAATGATTAGATAAACGTATATTTTATGAAATGATTAGCACAGAAAGTTTAGTTAACATTTATCGCCAGTTATTTTTTGTGATGAGAACCTTTAAGATCTACCGTCTTAGCGACTTTCAAATACACAATACAGTATTGTTAATTATAGTCATCACGCTGTACTTTACAGTCCTAGAACTTACCAGGTAACTGTAAATCTGTCCCTTAAATCTGTTTTTTTAATTTTCTTCAATTACAGTTGGCATTAAATATTATTTTATATTAGTTTCAGGTGTACAGCACAGTGGTTAGACATATAATTTACGAAGTGGTAAGTCTAGTACCCACCTGGCACCATACATTGACTATATTCCTTACGCTGTACTTTACAACTGTGACTATTTTGGAACTACCAATCTGTATTTCTTCCATGCAGCCCTCTAACTTTCCTAAAGCTATTTTTAATTCACCCTCTTCCCTGCCTTAGTTCTGGGATCCTTCTATATCCTAATAACTTGTTACAACAAAAGAAAAACAGTTCTATAAGATGATAGAAAGATCAGCATTATAACTATGTTCTGCTTTGACCATCTATGAAGTTTTGTATTTGCTACCCCAGGCTTATTGACTCCAGAATCCTAGGTTTTTCTAGCATCACAGTCATGCTCATATACTGCCCTCATAATTCTCTTCTTTGAGATTTCCAAAAATCCACTTTAGAAATTCTAATTAAAAATGACATTCTAAAAATGTATAAAACACCTCTATGTGAGACTGTTATTAAATATTAAATGCTTGGTCATTCTTTATTATCAGTAATATACATCATAAAGTGTTCTAACAGTATCCATTTTATTCATTGCAAAATAAATGCGTTTTGATATCTTTGATTGCTTTCAGGTGGTTGCATTTGAATATATAAAGATGCGTGTGTGAAACCATAATTTCCCTTAGACACAGGTACTCCTGGCACTATGCAGGAAGTAAACACATTTTTACTGATGATGAATATAAATATGCCATCTCAAAGAGACGCTAACCACTGTTTACAGGTCCTCAAGTCCTAGGTGTTCAAGTGACAGAAAAATGTCTCTTACAAACACATATGCTATTTTAGGCTATATCAAATATGCTGACTACACAGAGTAATGGAAAGAAAAAATTATAAATTATTTGGAGCCCTAAATACACATCACATGTTCTCAGCCTCAGTTGAGGGTAATCTGGCCAAACAGCACACTATTTTAATCACCATTAGGGATAATATTCTCCTAAAGCTGTAAATATCTAAGTATTTACATCAGAGTACTATAAGACGTACTCCATCAGAATACCACAAGATGTACTCCAGGTAATACCATGAGGCAAAAAAAAAAAAAAATCAGAACACATTAATGATCATTGGCAAGGTTTAGACTTATTCAAGGAAAATCTCTATTGCAGAAATTCAAGTATATATTGTATAAATATATATTCTGTATAAGTATGATAATACTAACTCAGTACAGTATAAAAATAGAAACAATAATAATAAAATGTACTTCTAGCAGTCACATATTCTGGCATGTTTCCATGAGAAAGCCAAACTCTTAACTGACAACATACATGTACCTGCCAGGGCCTTAGCATTACCTTTGTTTTAGATTGATCCATGATGTTTTTAAATACTCGGTGGTTTCTTTCACGTTCCTTATGTCATCATTACCATATTCCTCCAGCAGCTTCTGCAGAACGTTATCGAAGGCCATTACGATGCCATCACCAGGACCCAGTTCTTGAAGCAGTATCTAAGGTGTAATTTCAGGTGCACGTGTTAGACTTGGTCACTCAGTAACTAGTATCACCAAAACGCTGGTCCTCTCTATAGGTTTTAACATGTTTTAGACACAGATATCTAAAGAAGGAAACAAACTATTAGACAAACTCTTGCACAGAAGCTCAATACAGAAGTGGAAAAAGAAAATGTCTAAGAAAGGGATCAGGTACATAGGAAATAACACTTAAAAAATTATCTTTTCCTCTTTCAGATATTTTATTTCCTCAAACCATTTGTCTTTTTTCATTCCTTCTGCTATACATCTGATCCACATAGGGACATGTATTGTATAGGAATAAATTTGCCATAAAGTTCCCCTATATGGAAAGGTAGCTCAACTGATGCTGAGCATGTGTGCTAGCATCGGTTCCTTGACACACTTTTTCAATTTCTGAGAGCCCCTGCATCAAGATGCTCCCCAAGAAATCTAAATGACAAATGAACATTTCTACAGTGCTTTTTGTAGCAATTAACAGAAAAATCCACTCTAAAGTTTCAGAAGAAAATAACCATACTCAATTAGAAAAGAATATTCTGAATAAGAGGACTGAAGCATTGACGTCACTTTTAGTTGTATTCTTTCAGTTAAGTGTCAAGGGCTTTGTTGATTATTAGTTTTGAGTCATTTGCTGAAAACAATCAGCAGGTATCAAAAACACAAAGAATGATACAGGAATTCAGGACACCTGGCCACTTGCTTTTTACATTGTAACCATGGAAAGTCTACGTGTGTGAAGAATAAAAACATATTTCATGTCTTAGATTTCACACATTTATTATTATATTCTTCACAAATATATACTTTCATCTTAGGCTATCTGAAAGACAAATGAATATTACACTAAAATATAACCTAACACCATAACCTCTAATTCAAGATTTTCTACGATGCTAGACAGAATTTAAAATGGCACTTTATAAACATCATAAATGTTCAACATCTTAAACTCTATAATCACACTGATTACAGAAAAGGTACTTACTCTGACGACACTGATAAAACAGTTTGGTTATGAATTTATTAAAAGAAACTTATTTGTTCACTACCTTATTTGTTCACTACAGTATCCCTCAAATGAAAGTCTCAGAAAATTTTATAAATAAAAATAACCTTTAGGGTAAACATGAAGTGAGCAAAAGGATGTTCCTGGGATCCTGAAAATGTTCTTTACAGATGCTGGTTTGTGGGTGTGCTCCATTTGCAATCAGTGAGCTGTAAATCTAAGATATATGCACATTTCCATTTGTTATGCCTCCAGAAATTTTTCAGAAACCTTTCTGGTCAAATTCTCTCTATATAAATTTCAATGTGTACTCTAAGACCTTGAGAAAACGTCATGACAAGAGTCTGAAAAATTACGGTTAAAAATAGAACAAAAAAGTACATCCAACAAATAGATACTGTCAAAAGATATCTAATCAGTCTTACTTGATTATCAGAAATTTGTTTGATAAGTGGATCCCTTCGGGCTTGTTGAAGAATATACAGGCGAGCCTCATATTTTCTCATAAGTTCTTCGGTCTCTTCCCTGTGGTCATCCCACTGAAGACTGTCAATAACCATGTCCTCCAGCTGCTGCTGCCGTAACTCAACACCATGCTGCGTGTTATCCCACTGGTTCTTGACCTTTTCCACTGGAGGAGGCATGATAAAAAAAAAAAAAAAATCCCAGAAAGAAACTATCAGGAAAGAAAAAAAAATACCTAATACCAAATTGATCACAAATAAGACTATCAATAAAAAGGAGAAAGGAGGCAAGTTGATATACACATTTTAAAAGAATTTTAGTACATGTTGGTACCCTAAATACAATTGATATCTGAAACCATTCTGAAGAAATAATTTTGGATGAAACTTTATTTTAAATGCACTAAAATATCACAATAAAAATATCTACTATTATAAACTGATAAAAGAAAAAAATTATAAGGAAACTAATAGTCTATGCAATTTTATATTTACACAACCTGATTTGATGAAGGCAGAGTTTAACAGTACTTTATGATAGAACACAGACATAGTCAGCCACAAAGGAGATGCTCTGAGGTAGTCTTGATTTTAAAAGAAAAACATTCTAAGAATACTTTTCACATTTGTTTCACTGTAGCATTAAGCCTCTCGAAAAGGAAGTATTTTTATATGTTCAAGTTCAAGAGAAACACTAAAAATAAAGAAGATTCAAGTTCTTTGTAGCCAGCAGCTCTTTTATCATTGAAAACAAAAATCCACATTGGCTCTTTTCCTCTCTTTTTTTAATTGTTTCTTCTGTTTATCTTTCTTTCATTCTCTCTGTCTCTTTCTCTCTTCTCCTTTTCTCCCCTCTGCCTTCTCTCCTTTGTTCTATCCTCTTCTCATTTTTAACATGGAGATAAGAAAAGAGAAATCTAAGGAACTAAACTTTTGATTAATTATTCCAGGGAAATTCATGATCTTGAAGTACCAGTAGGCAACAGCTTTGAGTATCTTCAATAATCCATTGATAATAAGTAGGTAGAAAGTTAAAAACAAATGTCTATAAAATGTTCTGAATACCTGATAGACTGAAGGTTGTGGTTAAGTACCAGGCCAAGAAGAATTTAACTATAAGAATAACATTCCCAGTGAGTTATAATGAGACTTTTTGGTAAAAATCTTGGGATAATAAAGGTTATAGCAAACCATAAAAGCTATCAATTTAAGATTGTTCGGAAAGCTGCAAATTATACATACATGTAATAATTCTAAAAAAACTGTTCTACTGTTCTATGAGTAAAAAAAAAAAAAAAAAAAAAAAAGTCTACAATTTTAGACTTCTAGCCAAAATGACAGAGTAAATAAATGCTGTGTTTGCTCTTCTTATGACCACAACAAAATTACTAAATTATGGAACCACCAACCTCGGAAACCAACTGAAGACTAGCTGAATTGACACGAAATAGTCAAAGTGATAAAAAGTAAGGACCTAAAACCAAGATTACTCTACCCAGCAAGGCTATCATTTAGAATCGAAGAAGAGATAAAGAACTTAGAAGATAAGAAAAAGCTAAAGCAGTTCATCACCACCAAACCAATATTATAAGAAATGTTAAAGACTGTTTTTTAAGAAGAAAAATAAAAGACCAAAAATATGAATTAAATGGCAATAACTAAATGCCTATCAATAATTACTTTAAATGTAAATAAATTAAATGCTCCAATCAAAAGGCACAGGGTAGCTGAATGGAGAAGAAAATAAGACTCTTACATATGTTGCCTATAAGAGACTCACTTCAGATCAAAAGACACACACAGACTGAAAGTAAATAGATGGTAGCAATTCTTATATTAGACAAAATAGACTTTAATACAGTCTATAACAAAAAACACAGACCGATATTTCATATACAATAGCCAAGATATGGAAGCAACCTCAGTGTCATAGGATAAAGGTATATAAGGGAATAGTACTTAGCCATAAAAAAAAAAAAAAATGAGATCTTGCCATTTGCGACAACATATAGACAAAGATAGACACTGAGGGTATTAGGCTAAGTGAAATAAGTCAGACAAAGACAAATACTATATTATTTCACTTATATGTGAATCTAAAAAAAAAAAAAACCCCAAATAAATGAACAATCAAAACAAAACAAACAAACTCATAGGTACAGAGAACAAACTGATGGTTGCCAGATAGGATGGGGTTTAGAGGACTGGGTGAAAAAGATGAAGTAGGATTAAGAAATAGAAATTGGCAGTTACAAAATAGTCATAGGAATGTAAAGTACAACATAAGGAATATAGTCAATAATATTGTAATAACTATGTATGGTGTCAGGTGGGTACTCAATTTGTCAGGGGGACCACTTCATAAGTTATATAAATGTCTAATCATTATGCTGTATGCCTGAAACTAATATACTATTAAATGTCAACTGTAATTGAAAAAAAAAATTTAAGATTTTAACTTAAGAAGACAAATCTATCTTCGACTTGTCAGTTAAAAAGTTACATAAAGTACTTATGACTAACTGTTACTCATACAATTCTTAATATTGAAGAAATAAAACTAAATACAAGTGACAGCAAATACCACAAGTTTATCCTAAAAATAAGCAAATTATCCTATTCACTGTGAATAAATGACTAAAACAAGATACTATTGGTAGCATACGCCAGCTGAGAATGGTTTTTCATACTATAAACAGTGACAAAGAATGCCGTCACTATGCACCGTCCCCTCCAAAAAAGTAGAGAAAACACTGGGATTTAAATTAGAAAGGTAAGATATTTAAGAGAAGTCTTATAAAAATACTTAAAAGAAACTCTGGACAAACAGAGAGCTGGTGGGAAAAAATGTAAGGCAGTAGAAAAAGCAAAATGGTGATGGCTTTGTAAACAGTTTAGAGTCGCTGAAGCAGACAAGCTTCCTGGCCACCTGAGGGGAAGAAGGATCCCTCCAGAGTTCTGTAACAGGCACAGCAATCAATCAATCAATCAATAAAGAGAGGAAGAAAGAAGGAAAATGGCTCATTCAGTAAAAACAAACCAACATTGTGAGACCAAAGTTCTCTTCATCTGCTATAACAACCTTGTTGCTGTCTCATTTATTTTGAAATTGAAACATACTTTTTATAGGAACAGTTGACATTTCCCCTTGAGAAATATTAGACAAGGTAATATAATACATTCCATCTTATATTATGCCACGAATATTTATCAAGTACATAATTTGTATCAGGCACTGAAAGGTGCCCCAGGGCCAGAAAGGTAAATATTCACAATTTATGGAGGGGTGAAAGAATTAAAGTAACTGTGAGATTCACAATGAATTTATGGGGGAAAAGGCCATGGCAGATAAAGATAGAAAACAGTTCACCAGGGACTAGAAGAGGGGTGGGAAAGCCTTTATAAAGAGGAGGTGACATTTTAGCAGCTGAGTAGGTATTTCACCTGGGGAGAAAAGGCCAAGAGGGAAAAAAATAACGTGAATGAAGGTAAGAAGCTAAGAAATGTCAGGATGTTTTAAAGAATATATATAGTACAGAATAGCTACAGATGGGCCCAGGGGCTATCGTGGAAGAAGGGACGATGAAAGCAGGCTGCACCGTCCGTCCCAAGATAACATTCTCAGGAATGAGTTTTACATGCCATACAGATTGACCAGGTGCTTTTAAGCCAGAAAGCAAACTTGAAACAAAGATCTTGGCTGTGGTTGTTTTGTATGTTTATCTTTTGTTTGGTTTAATTTTGTTTTTAAGTAAAGTATTCTCAAATTATTTAGTGCCAGGCCAGGAGGTACATAGTAGTTGCTCAATAAATATTTTTGGAATGAATTTTGAGAAGATGAGTTAAAAGACATGGTAAAATGTAGTTTTAGTAAACGAATTACAAGGGAAGAATGGATTTGCATTCCTATGGGTTTCTCTAACTTTTGTTTTCTTGGTTCTTTCAAAAGAAATCCCAACTTAAAAGCAAATAATACAGTGAATCAGTAATTACTTAAAAGTAATAGTGTTAATACTTTAAGGAAGTAATGAGAATTGTGACAATGTTCACAAAAAAATAAACAAGGGAAAGCTATATTTATAGAGAGATAAAGAATATCAAATATCAAATAATAATTTCTGGTTAAATCATCCTTGAAAGTCTATGTGTGACTATTTTCAGTGAAAGTGGATGATGACACATAATTTATTTTAAAACTTACATTTTTCTGTAATTGCTGTCCTCACATCTGAACTGGAAGCTTTATTTTTCAAATTCTGAGCCAGTGTAAAAACATAATCGAGCTGAGGATGGCGTTGTTCTAAGTCAGCTTTTGTGATCTGTTTAAGAAGAAATGACTATTAATGCAATAGGCCACACAATAAAAACACTAATGAAGCAAAACTGATGTGCTGACATCAAAGTTGTTTTTCTCCTATAAAGGCCGGTGAGGCATTGGTGACATGGCAGAGAAAGTGAAGGACGTAAAGTCAGAGGTCCTAGGTTCAAATCGCAGCTCTGATACTTACCATCTAATTCACCAGACAAGGCATTTCCTCTCTTTTTTTCTTCATGAAAAGAAATAATGAAATACTTACAGTTCAGTTACATCAAGTCTGAGGAGATTAAATAAAGAAAGTCCCTTTAAAAACTAAAAATGGTCTGAAAACGTTAGCAGTGATTTCTGCAGATAACACCTTGCATACCTATCCTACTTCAGATAGGAACACAAACTAATGTCACCTACAGGATGGGGGTGAGGCATAACAAAAACACTAATTGGAATAGCAAACTAAATAACTTTAGACATGGAAAACTGCTGTTCTAGAGTTTATCTCAGTACAGATAAAAATGGGAGAAAAGTTAATAACAGAAAAATACTGTGATTTAAGTATAGAACTAACAAATAGTCATGAAGATTAGAAAATACAGTTTCCAATAGGTACAAATATGTTGTACCTATTGCAAAGATTTTCTCTCAGCTCTTCCTCTTTATGAATTCACTAATTTTGCAGACTTCAGTTACTCCTACAGTGTCAAATATGATTTCTAAATGGATTATTCACTTCTAATCCTGAATCCCAGAGTGTCATTTCAATGAATGCTGATCATTTCCTTCTAAATGGCATAAGAACCTCTCAACACAATACATCCGAAACTAAATCAATCAAACCCTTATCCGACATTTCATTTCTTCTATTCCTTATTTCCACTAATTGCAGCAGCAGCATCTTAGCCACTCAGAAAGGGCTCTTTTCCTTGTGTTAAACATCTCTTACACTATTCTCAGTCTTCCTACTAAAGTAGAGCACTGTTATCATCAGTCTCCAGCCACGATTTTGAAAAGAAAAAAAGGAAAAAGAGGCTTACCCATTGCTTCCAGAACGAAAGTACGAAGGGCTTTGTGTAGCCTACGAGCTCCTTCAAAGAATGAACTTGAGCTGCCTTTGCTACCTTACTTCCTACTACACTTCTTGATTGCACAAACGTTGACCCAACGTCCTTCACGCTCCCCTAACTCGTGTCTTCATTCACTCTGCTCCCTGTATCGGGAATGCCATTTACTTTATCCCTAGATGTCAAAATCCCATATAGTCTGCCTTCTATCATTCTGGAAGTACCTCCCTTCCTCATCCAGGCTCCCTTAAAGGTCACTTGTACCTGCCCTGTGGCTTTTAGTACACTCTGCTTTGTCACAGAGACTTGTCTACCGATATGCATTCTGTGCCTCCATCTCAGTTTGGGCATATTTGCAATTTGGGGGATAAATTCGGTACCTATCTCACAAGATTGTTAAAGAATTAAATGAAGTAATACACATAAATTACTTAGAAAAATACCCAGCACACATGAAGAGCTTAATGAAAGTTAACAATAACTGATCATTTTTGGTTCATTCCCAATTTCTACCTGGTATATTCTTTTTAGTATCCCTATATAACACACAGTCCAGAACCTAGCACACAGTGAATGTGGAAAAAGAATTTTACAAACTGGTGTTAGGTGGTATATGTATACTAATAAATTATAATCGGAAGAACTCACTTCTAACGTCAGCAATTAAACAAATAAGCTCATGAAACATAAGTTGAAAAGGTGCTTTAGGAAATTATCTTACATCACACTAGACATTAACTGTGACACTCACATTTACACTGATGTGGCTAGATTTACAATATCAATTTTAGATCTTCAAAAAGTACATTGTGTCTATGGCTCTATTGGTAAAGCATATCAGATCAAAAGAGTAAAAATGCAAGAAAAGCTTTACTCTTCAGAGCTAGCCTGGGATGGCTGTTTGTTTGACAGATAAAGAATTTTTAAAGATTATTCTCACAGAATTTAGGATAAACAAGGAGGTCCAAACAGATGTTGTCACCCGTGCATTGTGGTGTTCCCACGACAAGCCTTTACACTGTGCACCTACTTTCATTCTAGAAACTGTCTTATTGATCTCTTCTATATCCCCGACGGTGACAATGTTTGACTTCAGCATCTGGTCGATCAATACCAGCCAGTCGGCTAGTTCTGTTATCGTTTTATCCAGATCAGCAGGAACTGAAATTTCCAAAGTACGAGGAGACTGAACAGGCATATCTGATGCGGAGGATGCTAGCACCACCTTTTGGACGCCAGGATGAGCTGAAATTAAAATGTAGCCAAGTATTAATAAATCAACAGGATATTCTGATTGTGGTAGTATAACGGTGACATGTGTATGTATTTTAATAAAATTTAGTTTAAGTAAAAAAAAAAAAAGGCAGATTTTTATTTTTTCATACTGAAATGACAATGGTATTCCTATAATATCTATGATTTTGGCAGCTGTGAAGCAAATTAAACACATAGTCTCAGAACATTTTATGGCAGCAATAACTCAGAGGTAACACTGATACCAAGAGAAAATAAAATAGAAATACATTAACTGGGAAAATTAGGAGTGTTATTTTATTTTGTCAAGATGTTTATCTTAATAATAAAGCCAATTTATTCATAGTTTTCTCTTCTTTTTTACTTAATTTTAAAACATGAGCATTAGTCATTCTTAATGCACATCACTGTGAGTACCTATGGCAATAATCTACATATAAACCCACTAACTGTTAATTAACTCCTTTCCTACACCTGGATACTTACATTGCTTAAATTTTACTTAAAAAAATAACTTGCAAGGAAAATCTTTTTTGAGTAGAGTATTTTTCACATTTCTGATCACTACTTTGGTATAGATTTCCTAAAGTATAATGACTGGGTCAGAAAATATGAAAAAACTTAATGTATTTAATAGTTATTGCCAAATTGCTTTCCTTACAAGTTGGAAATTTAGACTTGCAGGAGCAGCATGTGGAACTGTGAATCCTGCATCCACACAAACAATATTCTGTTTCAATGGATAAACACACAGCTTTCAGCGTTCCCTTTATTTAATGGTTTTTGGATTATCGGTGAGATTAAATATTTATCATGTTGGTTAACCAAACATGGTATAATTTATAATTGTCTATGTTCTTTATCTGCTTCCTTATTAAAGTGTACGAACTCTTTTTATAGGAAAATGAACCCTTGCCAAATTGCTGAAAACACTGCTTGTATTTTAGGAGTTTTAATGTGTTTTTTTTCTTTTTAACATTTAAATATTATCAAACTTGAGTGATCAAGTCCCTAAAACTGTCCTGGGAAATTATTAAAGATTCTTGACTTCTTCAAAGATTGGGTAAAGATTTTACTTCTGTTTTTTGTTTGTCTTTGTATGGTTTTGTTTTTAATGATGGACGGCTAGTTACTATTTTTCTTTAGTCTTAAACAAGACATAGTTGAATTAATTATTAGACCCATCTGGAACCCACTTTAACATATGATATATTAGATGAGGCTAAAATAATTTTCTACAAAACATAGTCAATTTGTAAATTCAGCACAATTTGAATTTAAAAAAATCCCAACAAGTTTGTGTGTACCTTAACAAAATCATATATTGAAATGTCGGATTTTAAAATTAATATAGGGAAAGACCGAGAACAGTCAACAGAGGAAGAGCAGGGCCAAGCGGTACCGAGAGCTGGCAAGGCAGTGGTAGCGGCTCTGCTGCCGCAGCCTGCACCCTACCCCAGACAAGGAGAGGAGATCAATGATGAGAAAACCCCTTTCTCCATATCTAAGCGATCAGCATCTGTCAGTAAATAGCTTCCCTGGGATGGAAAACTCTCCTAAATCTCCTTCTCCCATCTGGTTCCAAGGATATTTAACCCTTTTGTTTTTAGTCATGATCAACATCTAATTACACATCCCTAAAACGTGCTCGCATAACAGGTTATAGCTGATTTTCTTAAAAAAACTGCATGTTCCTGAATTCCCCGCCTTGCCTCGTCCAGTCCCTTCAGCAGGTTCTGTTGAGATTCTGGTCCCTCTAGTCCCAGGAAAGGCAAAAAGTCTTATCTACCATGACTGCCTTGCACACATGGAGGAGTCAAATATGCCTTGGGTTTAAAGAAGACGTTCCTTTCAATAACTGAAAGTAGAATACCAGATCACAATTGCATAGTGTTTTTAAGTTTTTCTAATTCATACATGATGCTCATAATTATAATATTTTGCTATGTTTATTTAAAAAAAAAATCTGTGAAAGAATAAACTGTATCTTACCAGCAATTCTTGTCTGAGAAACAGAACAGGGCTCCTGGATGCGTTCCTTCAGCGCACTCGGCACTTCTCTGCATACCTACAGCATCAGGCCAAACAGAAAGAGAAGAGTACTACGTAAACAAAGACAGGACCCATATACACTGTGCTCATTCTCTACCTCCTCTAGACCCTTTTTCACTTGTTCCTTCTATTCCCTAAGATGCCTTTTCCCCCACTCTCCACTGACCAATTCTTATTCATCTTTTATAAATTAGCTTGGATACAATCGCCTCCAAAAAAAATCTTCCACAGTTAACCCCCAAAGCCAGATAAGTACCCTACCTTTATGTCCCCACAGATATCTCTATTTTATAATTACCATTTTACTTTTCTCATCGCAATAAGTTCTTTGGGTTAGAACGAGTGACATACTCTTTGCTATATTCCTAGTTTTTAAAACGGTGCCTGGCATAAAGTGAAAGTCCAATCAAAATCTTTCGAGTGAGTGAATGAAAGAAATGAATGAAATGAAATATCCCAGAATGAATGAATGAATGAAATGTCCCAGAGTAGTAGTTCCCAAAGTGTATTTGTTAAAATTCTCTGCACAATAAGCATTGGTTGGTCTTGGACATTCACAATTCACCGAGGTAGAGCAAAATCTATAGAGTCTAGAGTGAAAAAAAGCATTGCTTTAGCTAACATCGCGCTCCCAAAGTGTCCACCATGCCCTATTCTACACAATAACCAGTGGCATCCTTTGTGTTAAATAAATACATGTGCTCCGACTGAATATGCACAAGCTAAGCCTAGCATCTTTGACACAGGGCCAACATGTCTGGAAAAGAGTGTAAGGGTGAGAGAGTAGAGATGAAGTCAGAGAGATAGCAGGAAGCCAGAATATGAAGGCCTATAAATCACAGTAAGGACTTTAGCCTGCATTCTGAGTGAGAAAGAAGACCATTAGTGGGCTTTTGCTCAGAGGAGTTACTTGATCGAATTTACATTAGCAAATACTTTGGCTGCTTTGTTGAGAAGAGACTGACAAAGGGCAAAGGAGGAAACAGGGTGACCAATGAAAAGGCCTTTGCAGTGATCAAAAACAGGTGTGATGGTGACTTGAAACATGTTAATGGAAATGGAGGTAGTGAGAAGCAATCGAATTTGTGAAGTTCTTTGAACCTATCAAAAGTTGAGAAAATTGTACAGGGAATACCCATGTGCCATATAGCATCTACAACTGTTAACATTTTGCTATGCTTCGTCATGTATCTAGCCATATACTCATTCATCAAATAAATACGTATTTTGAAGAAGCTGATGATGGTGACTCCAAGTTTGGGTTTTCTTTTTAATTGAGATATAAATCAAATATCATAAGATAGACTTCAGTATTCTGGGCCTACATGATAATAAGGATATAATTACTAGTAGCTGAGGCTGGAGAAGTATATTAATGCACAGGAGGGAGGTGGAGATCAGGAACTCAATTTTGTATGTTACTTTGAGATGCCTATTTTGACATCCAAATAGAGCTGCTGAGCAGGCAGATGCATAGGTAAGTCTAGAGCATGAAGAGAAGTCCAGGCCAGAGACACGGATGTGTGAATTATCAGTAACAGTGACTCATCAAGACAGTAATTCTCAATCAGCGAGGCTAGATCGATAAAGCATCTGCATCATTAGATATTCAATGTCAATTACCATTTTGAAAGGACTGAGGGAGGAGACAGTGACTGTTATGGGGCCCGTCCAAGCCAAGGGCACATACATATCAATTCAATGTCCCAGACAGACCTCATACTCCGATACAGTACGTGCCAAACCAAAATAAAGAGAAATCTAAGACTTTATCTGCCTTTAACTGTTTCAACTGCAAAAAAAAGTAATGGTCTGAGATAAAGGACCTTATCTTAGTCATATTTGAGGCCACATGCCATTGCATTCCACCTAGAATCTAATAAATGTATGTTGAATGAATAACATTGTTAAAAACAAACTTACATATATGGAAAGTGAAGTATAACATCAGGAAGTTATTTTAATGGCTTCATTCTCAGAGTATAATTATTGGCATTTTATTGCCTAATTCTAATATATATTCTTTATTTAATGTAATATACAATGCATAAATTTTGTAGGCCAAAAAAGTGCATGTAAAATAAAAAGCATTCTTTGAGAATATATGCTTCTGTCTATAACAGATGCAAAATAATTAATTATTATAAACATTAATATTCATCAGTAAAATGTACCCATATTTAGATATTAAAAGTAAAACAGTTACATGATGCCACTTCTTTGACAACAAAATCAATAAACATGTGAAAAGTATCACAGTAATTCTTAATGCATACCTTATTCCATGTCGAATTTACAGTTCTTAAGCTTTCTGAAATTTTTTCTCTTTCATGTAAACTCAGACTTTTATCTGAAAGCATTTCCAATTCAGTTCTATTCAGCCATTTGAGTTTTTCAGCTTGTATGTCCATCTCCTGGGTTAAGTCCTAAAGGTGTCAGAAAGAGGTGTGGTTAGAAGGTTGTCATAGTGGATGAAGCTCAAGAACTGTATTAGAAAGTAACAGAGTTTTGAGAAAGTATTCTCACAAACGTGGCCTTTTAATTTCTTAAGTGGAAAATAAACTGCTAAGAAGCCTAAACACATGTTAACAAACTAACTGATATGAGAATGACCACCTGCCTTCAGTGTGCACTTGTGAGCATGTGCGTCCCACCCGCCACCCCATCTTTCAACAGGGTCCTATTATATCATATTTACATTGATGAGTTAATATTGTTTTTCCATAATGAAAACGAAGTCTGTGCTAATGAAAAGAAAAAAGAAAAAAGAAAGAGTAGGAGCACTTTATGCATCTATCTCTACTTTATCTCTACCCACCCTAATGTGGTATCCCATCTTTTGCTCCCAATGCTTTACAAAAGGGATGTTCCAAGAAAACCATTGAAATTTTTAGTTAAAACAGGAACAGGTTTGTTAGATGGTTGTCATATTTTGAAAAGAAACTTAATAATTGTTTACCACATAATATTTTTCATCATTACTAATAATTTTCTTTCCTAAAATGCCTTATAACGCTCCTTTAGACAAGATCTCTTATCAAATTAGTAGGTATCATTTTAGGCATACTTTGAGGCATACTCGTGTGTGTATAGTCACAAACAAAATTTTTTTTTAATAAAAATATGAGCTCATTATGCTTACTGTTCTGCAACAAGTAATTTAATTCTTAACACAAAAATATATAAAATGTACGAATATAAAAATGTATAGCTATTTGGGCATGTTTACATTTCTATGTATTTATGTATTTTTATGTACAGTATACATATACAACTATAAACAATTCGCGTTGGTTGCGGATTAACAAAATGTTTCATTAATACATCATAATGATAAACTTAGAGGGGTTACTCTCATATCATTTACAGTGTTGAGTTTTATACAATTCGATTTTTAGATAATAATCAGTAATTCTCTTCTAAATCTAAAAGCAAAAACTATAATTCACAGCAATATTATATTCTAAAATTATGAAGTCTGTTTAAAATATCCTAAAAACCTTAAGTCTGATATTGAAACCACATGATTTCTCACTTTTATGTAAGTAAAGCCTTAGCTGTGAAGAAAAAAAAATATAGCTGTTCTTTATAAAAACAAAAAATAAAGATATTCCTCTTTAAAGGTCACCACGTAGTCCACAAAGTACAAAGTTTCTTCCCCTTTCCTTCTTTTAATATTTTATCTTAATTTTAGTGTAAATGTTCATGCATCAAAAAGCATTGGCAAATATAGAGACAAACCACTTACTGTTAACTCTTTCAGATTTCCTTCCAGCTCAGTGGTTGGTCTCTTTTGCACGGCATTCTCGGCTTTTGTTAACCAACAGATAATATCATCTAATCTTTTTCTATATTCCATCACCTGCTTACTTTCTCCTTTTAGCCTAAAAGAATATATTATTTAAAAATATTGAGAAAAATTATCCAGTTAAGTAGATCGTTATAAATTTCCTTTGTATGTTTGGACTACATACACCACAAAGAAATAACTCCTAATAATTATTTGATGATGTGTTTTAAATGTGTTAATAGTCATGTATACATTCTGTAATACCAAAGATTATTAGATGATGTAAGAAAAATTCTTCCTTTGTTAAATTCAAAAACACTGAAACTAAAAAATGTCTTCTCTCATCATGAAAAATTATATAGAAACTTAGTAGAAAGTTTTTTAAAGCTAGATACCATTGTATGGCATAATGAACTTGAAAAACCATGAAAATGTCTGTATCTAAAATAACAAGGAAAAGCACATAATTCTCTTTGAGTATTCCTTGGAGATAGAAAGGCATCATTATATAATATATTATTAACATTAGGTGGCTACCATTACTCTACTTTATTCATAGGAAAGAAACAATAAGAACAGGGCAATGGGAAATTTTTACAAGTATTAGAAAATACAAGAAAATACAAGAAAAATGAAAATTTGGTCAGTTTATTAAAGTAAGTATTATACTTGAATATAGCAGAGTTATAAAAAGAGATCTAGAGAATACAAAGCAAAAGTTTTAAAGGAAATAAGGAAACAAATAGTCATATGAATATAAAAAAGGAACTACCTTAACTAGATCTTTTAAATGTTATAAAAATAACATTTATAAATATATAAACCATCTGTCAGAAGATGAGAATATGATTGAACTCATATAACAAACAAGATTATGTATTTTTAAGACAGGGTTTGAAAGCTATTTAGAGCTTGGTAGTGGTATCATTCCCATAGCTCCTATGACTAGCTGTTGATTTAAAAACAGAATGCAGTTTTTAATGAATTACATTGTGTCATCTTTAATAAGAATTTACATTTCTTTGGCTATGACTTTGTCTTTTTAATTACAAAAAGGCCCAAATTATGCAATATATATAAATGTTAAACATATATTTAATCAGTAATATTTGAAAGTTATTTTAATGTTTAAAAAACTAATGAAAATCACCGTAAAATCACAAGTTTTCATTTTTAAGTATCTATTGGGAGAGACTATTGCTTCAAAATTTAAAAAATAAATAAAGTGAGAGTACTAATTGTTAAGACTACCAATACCAAAACAGGTAATTTACCCTCTGTATCAAAGAGTATTTGTACTCTTATTTTTACTAAATACTATTATAGACCTTGTGTTTCCAAAAAAGAAGCTGGAATTTAAATTACCCATGTTTCATAATCATAAGTAATTTATTATTTTGAAAATACATCTATGAAGGAAATTAACATTATCGAGTAATTTCAGTAGGACATACTTGAGTCACAAAATTTTCATCTGAAAACTGGTTAAAGATAGCCTACATTTTTAAAAGTTACCCCTAAGAGTAAAAACAAGTTATAAATTAATGTTCAGCCAGTAGATAACAATTGCTCATTAGGGAATAACACCATAAGTTGCTGGACTGTGCAAGTATTTAACTACAGGTCCTCAATACAAAAACAGATGGAACCGTGTGCTATTTCTCTGTGACTCTGATAATTGTACACATGTAAGCTCTTCAAGTTCCAAGGTGGCCTCAATTTAAGATAAGTGACAATCTGAAGTGAAGTTAAACATGACTCTATGAAAACAAATATGACTTTAGTTAAAATATAAGATGCCAGAGAAGAGATTCATTACTCTTTTCTCTTCCAAAAAATGAGTAAAATATGTATTGGCTGCATCTTATTAGTTCTGGGAGCAATAATTACCACACTCCACAGAGATCCATTTGAAAATCTTTAGGAGAAGTCCTGCATTTATTGCTAAAACCACGCCAGCGGGTACATCTTTTTCCTTAAGAAGGCCAGGGAGATAAATCATTTTCAAGGTAGAAGGGTTCTGCATGCAAACTCATTAGCATGGCATAGAAGGTCTCCAGGGGACCTCAGCTTCCAATCTTGGCGGAGGTCCCTGAGCCTTCCTCTCCATCGAACCTTTGCATATCTCCCACCTGGCTCTACTATTTCATGAATCCCACCTTTATCTGTTCTACTTCTTCTCTCTACAAAGCACACCCTATAAGGAATTTATGGGAAATGGCTATAAATGCTCTGAACTGAGCTTCAGGATCCCTCCCCTGCGATGCCTCAATTCCATAGCCCATCACCCGCCTCTGTAACAGCACTGTATCTTCTTAACGATGTGTTTTAAATCACACCAGTTTTTCTTTAAATGTGTTCTTCTTAGTCCTTAGTCATATTTGTATCTCATGCTAAACACAAAGCTCGATAAATATTAATCAAATCAGTCAATCAATTATTGGCAAAATTCAGCAATGATACACTTGAAGAATAAGTTCTAGGTTAACTTACTATTATAAGAACTAGATATTTTGAATGTTCACTATGAATAGTTTGGGCATATGCTTTTTACAAACACGTTTATTTAACTGTCATGATACTCCTCTGAGAAGATATCACAGTTTTCATTTACAGAGGAGGAATCTTGGCCAGAGAGCTCTGCGATCTTCCCAAGTTAGTAAAGCACAGTATTTGAGAATGTAAGTTACCACCATCACAAACTTTCTGTGAGACTTCGGACAAGTTACTTAACCTCTCCTCTCTGAGCCTCAGTTTCCGGAGCAGTGTAATGGGCCTGGGGGTCCCCTCAGAGGGTAGCTGTAAGGACTAAATGAGGCAGTGTGTGCAGGGTGCCAAATACAGGACACATGGCAATCTCCTAACCAAAACACACAAACTATTGTTTGCCTCTTACCAAACAAAACACACAAAATAATAGATGATATTATTTTATAAAAAGCAGCCGAAGGCCAAATATTCATACTTGTATATTTTATGCTACATTATAGTATAGGCATACATCATTTTATTGGGCTTCACTTTATTGCATTTCGCAGCTATTATTGCATTTTCTTACAAATTGAATATAAGACCCTTCCTTTGCCAGCAAAAAGATTACAACTTATTGAAGGCTTGGATGATGGTTAGCATTTTTAGCAATAAAGTATTTTTAATTAAGGTATGTAAATTGTTTTTTTTTTTTTTAGACATATGCTATTGCACACTTAACAGATTACAATATGGTATAAATGTAACTTCTATAAGCACTGGGAAAAAATTGTGATTCTCTATATTATGATATTCGCTTTTTTGCAGATATTGAAGCAAACTCTCACTATCTCCAAGGTATGCCTATACTGGACTTGAAAAAGATTAGCTTTTAACAAAACAATAGCTTATCACTAAAATAATTCATCATCTACAAAGTTAAAATTAGCAGAAAAAATATCTGGGACTTCTTAACCCAAAACTACCATTAATCCTTCCAAAAAAGGTCATCTATAAAATGGAAGGTATTAAGCAAAGTAGAAATTATCTATTAAACATAGATATCTCAAAAAAAAAAACCGTCAAATAATTTTAAAGTAATATGTAAAATAATATGTATAATGTTGAGTATTATATTCACTGGTAAACATGTTTACAACCAGGAGACACCCTAATAAAATCTGGGGCATTGTAACATAAAAACAAATAATAATACATCATATTTATTATATTACATAGAAGAGGAACTATATTATGTATGAAGCACTGATGCTGATAAAGGTACAGCAGACCCTTTTACAGTAAAAATGACCTAATGAGAGAGATTGCTAATGAAAACCCCGAGGCCCAGTCAGGAAATGAGTAAGTTAGAGGCCTGACCCTGAACTCAGATCTTCAGACTAAAAGTCCAGAATGTTCTTCAACTATTTCAAGTTCCTGCCACATTGTCACCACATCATAATAAACAGAAATAAAAGAAATAAGGCATTTTTTATATATATGCTACCTGCATAGAAAAGTGAGACTTTAAGGACAACCTAAAAATATAGTAAGGAGCAGTATTCTAAAAATGTAAAACATGGAGAGAGGAGGTCTTAAATGTCAGAAAAACTATTGTAATATCAGATAGAAAAAGAACTTTGAACTCATCTAATGGCATCTTAAAAAGCCTCTGCCCAAAAGAGCGTTACCCCTGTGCCCTTCAGTCATCACAGCTAACTCACCTCTGCCGACGATCCCTTACTTCAGCAACGATTGCACTCCAGCGATGATTTAAACCCGCCAGCTTGTCTTTCAAAAAGCTTCCATCGCTGGGAGAGAGTTGCTGGACAATCCTGTCCCCAGTTCTGTTTAGTGCTGCAAAACTGGGCTGGTGGCTGCTGATCCCCTCTTCGAGTTCCTGTAATAGAGCACAACTCAAGATTAATTAGATTACTAAATTAAACTATTCTTAATATAGTGAATGCCCAGGTATCATGGCGTCAAATTTGAGTGTTAAGGTAACAAAGTCCTGGAAGGGTATTTTATGATCATGAAAAAAGCATTTTAAAACAATTTAATTACATTTCACTGTACATACTAAATAAAAGCTATTTTGAAATCTAACCCATTCTCATGAATATCATAAGGCAAAATACAGTGAAATGGGACAGAAACATGAAATAAATAACAGCTGTTTAAAATACTGAAGCATAAGCATCAGTCATGTTTGATTAAAGTGGATCTTTATCTTCTCCCAAATATATGCTTGAAAGCATCTCTTAAAAAGAAAAACAAACTCATATACCTTTATGTCTTACCATAGATAAGTAAACCTCAATGGGTATTTTATTAAGACACTGCTTCACTGGTCTGTAAATTTTTAAGCAACAAATTTAAAAGAGTATTTTAAAATAGAATTTAAGCACTTATCTATAACTCTAAAAATAATAAAAATGCATTAACAAGTATATGAGAAAAATAAAAGCATTCACTAACTCCCCTATGTAAAATATGCATTAAAAAATTAATTAAAAAGTATTTTTTTAACAATGGTAACCTGAAATTTTGCTTGCTTTCAACCATTATTTTTGAAGACTTATTGTCAGCAGAACTGGTTTAGCTACTGTGTTATATTTTCCAGACTGAATTAGACTTACATGAGCAGCTGTCCTGACATAGCTCAAGAATGATTTACTCTTGTGATAATTATCAATAATGAAAAGAGGAAATAAAATGCCTAAGTGTTTAAGTACAAAAAACAGAGGTGAGATATTCTGTTATCTTTCTGTCCCTGGATATAGTCTTAGGCACAAAATTTTACAAATGTTATTCTGAATACAAAATTTTAAAAATAAAATCGTTTTTCATATTTACCACGAAACAGTATTTTTAATTTAAGTTTCTTTAAAATCTTAATTAAAAAAATGTAAAAATTGAAAATTGCAATTTTTCTTAAACCTTTGAAACTGGAAACTAGAGCTGAAACACAAATTACAGATTGTCTACATACTCCTGAAAAATTTATATATTTAGACCCTACTTTCCAAATGTTTTAAATGCTACATACTAAATAAACATGCCAGCTTTTTAGCGGACCCCCATCCTCTGATAGAAAACACTCACCTGCTGATGTATCCTCGCTTTCTCTAAGTCCAGGCCACCATCGGGAGCAAAGGTATCAGTCAATAATTCTTCGGCTTCCGTTATCCACTGTGTGAGGTCATTGAGATCACAATGGAACTGCCTCCATTCTTCCACAGCCCTATCAAAATAACTAAAGCACAACAAACAAAATAAAACAGGTTTCCAAACTTTCCAGGGATGTCCAGAGCAATTTTTCTAAGAAAATTTGAATCTAATTTAAATGGAAAGCCCCCAGACAAGTGAATTCACAGCTCACTGCTCTACAGGATCAGTTTTCGTAGTGGATTAGTTAATGATTTCTTTTAGAGAAACATGCATCCCACCAAGAACAAAACAAAGGGCATGCATACCGTCTCCTCCCCTCACACACATGCCGGCACACGTACATACACACACACTAGGCAGCTTCTTAACTGAAAAGAGCCTTTTCTGGCTTGGAAAATTGAGATTGATTAGCTGCAGGCAGTTAACCCACCCAACTTTAGACACTTACCATTTCAAATACAATGAAATGTAAAATATGATTAATTACTCTAGTCCTTTAGGAAAAAATTATAGTGCTTTACTTCCAGAATACTTATTTCCCAGGTAGAACAAAATCCAAAAGGCCAAAACACTTCAGATTTCCTTTCACTCCATTGTTTTTGTGTGATGGACTGAACTGTATCCCCCCAAATTCATATGCTGAAGCCCTACCCCCTAAAGTGACTGTATTTGGAGATAGGGCCTTTAGGTAGATAATTTTAAAAATGAGGTAATAAGGTCATAAAGCTAGGGTCCTAACCCTCACAGGACTGGTGTCCTAATAAGAGGGAGAGACACCAGAGATATCTTTCTCTCTGTGTGAGCAAGCACAGAGGAAAGGCCATAGAAGGACACAGGGAGAAGAAGGTGGCCATCTGTAAGCCAGAAAGAGAGGCCTCGCTACAAACTAACCCTGCTGGCACCTTGATCTTGGACTTCCAGCCTCCAGAACTGAGAGAAAATAAATGTTTATTATTTAAGCCATCTTGTCTGTGGTATCTCATTATGGCAGCCCCAGGAGACTGACACAGTCTGTGCAGTGACTAATCCAGAATGTCCCGATCATTTGAACTGCCTGCAAAGCTCCGGTTAGGCAATGAGACAAGGGATTGTTGAGATGTCTATTTAAACCTACCTCCTTTACTTTTTTCTACTTAAGTTTATTGGAGAGACATTGGTTAAGAACATTTATAAGTTTCAAGTATACAATTTCTATAACATATCATATGTATATTACGTTGTATGTTCACCACCCAAAATCTAATCTTCCTTTGTCACCATAAATTTGACCCTCTTCATCCTCCTCCCACCCACTTCCCCTCTGGCAACCACCATACTATTGTCTGTGTTTATGGGTTGGTTGGTTGGTTGGTTGGTTGGTTTTGTTTATTCATTTGTTGCTTTCTGTTTTGCATCCTACATATAAGTGAAATCATATGGTTCTTGTACTTTTCTGTCTGACTTATTTCACTTAGCATGATACTCGCAAGATCCATCTAAACCTAACTCCTTTAGAAATGATATGAAGTCAAACTCCAGTGTTTGTCATATTTGGAACACACAAAATAAGTATAAAAAGGAAAAGCTTTGTTGGACTAGGATCCTAAAGAATTTCCTTCTGCCCTTTGTTTAGAGCAATGATGCTGGGACAGCTTTAAAAGATATCTGAGATTTCAATAATATTAATGAAATTTTTACTTTATATAATAAAAATATAATATTGTTTTTAAAAAATAACAAAATGGTCCCCCACATTGCTAACTCCTAAATAATACTTATATTTCCTTCTTCTGTGAAAATAATTTTGAAAATTCAGTTAATATTGGTTGAGTGCCCACAGGGAAGCATCGTTCTATTGAGCATAACTAAATTAAGAGCACTTCAAACAAAATACTGTGAGGAGATATTAAGACAGTCTTCATTATTGTTTGTAAAAAAAAAAAAAGAAGAAAAAAAGTGCAGTAACTAAATAACAAACACAAATTCTGAGTTTTGAGATGCTGCAATAATGAACAGAAAATGTTGCTAGAATGGCTGCTCCAAAGTTCTAAATGCTTGGAGAATGTAAACATTAAACCTAATAAAGATCATTATCGCCATAACAGAAACTAAATTTCAAATAAATCTAAGCAGTAGAGCTATATATTAAATAGGAAAGAGATGTTAAGAAAAAAAAATGAAACAGGAGAGCCATGTTCAGGAAGCATTTGCAAAGACGTCACCTCATCTGTCAATCCAGCCAGCTTGTATGGGAGGCAGGACAGAACTGTGAAGGGCTATAAACTCTTCCACAGAGTCAAAGGACTCAAAGTTCAAGCCATCCACCACCCTGGGTTTAGATTTGAACTAAAAACATTTAAGTTTGCTATCTCTAATATTCCACTGGCCTTGCTATCTTCCCCCACAAACTCATCTTACCACCTGTGTCCCCAGTCTCCAACTGTGGTACCATCCCTACTTACATCCTCAAGCCAAAGACTTGGGGCTCACATTTATTCTTCCTTCTTCCTTACTCCAACACCCCATGAATCTTATATTTTATTAATTTAACTATTTAATTCTCAAATTTTCCCCTAGTTTCCACTTCCACAACTACTTTCCTAATCAAGTTATCATGTGTCAAACACAGATGGCTCTCCTAGCTCTGTTTTGTCCTATACTAATCCATTCTACATTCATCAAACTGTCACCCCCCGCGCCCCCTCTCCCATTAAAATACTGCAATGGCTCCCTGATGTTCTCAGAGTAAAATATAAACTACTTAACATGATATACAAGGTCCTTCTTATATGGTCCCTTTAGACCTTTCTGGTTTTATCTTTCTGCTATGAGTTCAAGCTCTACTGGACTATCTTCGATTCCTCAGAAGCATCACACTCTCTCTTCTCTATGACCTTATTCAATGTTACATTCTCTCTACTCCTTCACCGTGTGTAATGCAGTGTTCCCTCTATAACTTCATAACCTCCAAGAAGCCTTCTCCCTCAGGGTCCCTAACATGGCCTACTGCATCATCCCCATCACAGCACCATGCATTGTTCAATAAGAGCCCGTCTACTTTTCTCTACTATATAACTTTGGACCTTGAGAGTCTATATGTCTTTATTATTATCTGACTTTTAATCCCCTAGAACTACATACATGTGGCTGCACGTACTTTGCATTATTCTGTACTCAATAAATATTCATCAAACAAATGGTGCATGAAAAAATAAACAGATAGGTATACAGAGGTAGGTGAATGGGTGAAGACTTTTTTGATAAAATCGAATTTCAAAAACTTTTTAAATGATGGGAAAAGAATGAATAATGAAATTAAGAAAGAAAACCATTCCTGGTAGAAGATGGAATTCTGAGTAAGAATCAGAAACTGGGACAGTAAAGAAAGCAAGAAAAAATTTAACCAAATTTACATAAATTGAGTGAAGAAAACTTTTTGAGCAATATGTACAAAGTATTAGAAACCAGACCATCTGGAGAACACTGTTAAAAAGCTTCTAATTTCAAGATGAGAAGTCTGACCTTTGTTCACACAGTAGTGATGGCCAATAAAGAAGATACAGAGGATGAATAAGTGAGGAGACATTCTTAGGAGAGAAGAAGATACATGAGCATCCAAGGATCCAAAATGGGAAGGAAGAAATAACTGGCTTAAAGAAAGGGAATAAAACTAACAGGGCAAAGGGAGCTCCATTATCTGTCTAACATAGCTCTAAAATTGCTTATTTGGAAAAATATAAAAGCTAATGTCATGAACCATTGCAAAGAAGGCATCAAGAGAGACGACCTGTTTTATGGTATTTATCTTGCTTTTTCATGGTATTTATCTTGCTTTTACTATAGGCTAACAAAGCTTGAAAAGATTTATAGGCATCAGATATGCCTGTTCAGTCTCCTCGTACTTTGCTACAGACAAATGGACTTAGTTGTCACCCTGGTGTGATTGTGACTGATAACTGAAACCATGAAAGCACAGGACATTTGCCATTGCCTTGGTGCTTTATGAAAGAAACAGAAAGAAAGGAACTTATTGCTTGTAAAAAGTAGATAAATAGGGATGGAGAAAAATAAACATTTTAGTATGCGTTACCAAAGTTGAGAGAGAAAAATAAAGCAAAAATTAGGAATACGAACACAATCAATTAATCCATCTAAGTGCTGGGACAAATAGAATGAGAGATAACCCTCTAGCAAATGTAATCAAGTAAACAAAGAATACAATAATATAAAAGAAATGATAGAAGAGACTTTTCTAACATAAGAAAATACAGCCGTGTGCTTAAAATTTTGAAAATTCCCATGCAATTAACAATTTTATAAACAGTAACAGTTTTATAAACAAGAAAATGGCATGAATGTCTGCAATCAACATTATTAATCAACAATGTTATTGCATTTCTACATTAGCCAGAGGCATATATGCAAATAGGATAATTTTTTTAAAAAAAGAAAAAGTTATCATTGTATACAAATGAGGTGTCAGTATACTAAAAAAGGCTAAGTAAATCAATTTTATGCTCCGTGCAGACATACACACACACACACACACACACACACACACACACACACACACACACACACACAATGCAGAAGAAAGCTACCATACACCAACTATATAAAAAAAATAAATAAATAAATAAATAAATAATAAGAAAAGCACAAAGCTACCAAACTTAATAGTCCTGGAATAATAATAATAATAATAATAATAATAATAATAATAATAATAATAATAGCACAAAACTACCAAACTTAATAGTCCTGGGGAGAAAGGTATAATAGATAATCCTTCAACACTACTGACAACATAGAAAAGAACCCAAGTAATGAGAGAGAGAGTTCATTTGAAATTGATCCTTTTTTTTCAAATTGATTGAAATGACTAAAATTTTACTGAAAGATCAAATAAAGAAAAGGAACCTGAATTTTAAAATTAGAATAATAAGAAAATATATATATATACGGGATTAAAAGAATTTATAATACTCTAAAAATGAAAATGTTATATAATTAGACTAAAACTGATGGTTCAATAAGGCAGAAGAATTAGCAAAATTAGAGATAGAAATGCATTTTATTTGCCTTATTTGCCTTTCACTGCATACCCAGCAATTTGCAAAACTCTTATCATTTTTTTTATTTCTACCTATTAAAAATCCAGGTCAAAAATTAGAAAGAAGAAAGCTCAAAAACGTTTTACTAAACAGAAGGTTATTTTAAAAAAGGGTTTGAGGTTACAGATCGATTTCAATGATCTGTACCTGTCTCTGTTCTTCACTCACATTAATCATCGAGTACATAAAGAAAGTGAACATTAGTGAAAGTCCTTAAAGAAAATGGACACCATTTAGATATTAAAAATTAAAGATGCATCTTTTAATTATTAAGATATTATGTTGCAAATGATCATCAATATGGGATCTCCTTCCTCTTTCTTTAAGGAACTACATTCATCATAATTTCATTAAACAGGGCCTATTACAAGGATGTGAAACACATTCTCATTCATCTTAATGTACATATGACCTTTGCTGTAGCCCATGGACCTACAGGATTTTTAAAATTAAATATTAATTTAATTTACACATACCCTTTTCGATCATTGTACATTCTATTAATTCTGTCCCATTTGGCATTCAACTGAGTAAGTGTATCCCGGATCTGAATGGCTTCAGGTCCAGAAGCTTCCAGGATAACATCTGGTTGTTTTTCATGAATGATTGCAATCTGCTCTCCGAGTTTGTCCAGTTGGTCTTTGATATTCTACAAATATATTGTCAGACAAAATCCAGTCAAGAGATAAAAAAGAATGAAATTACAGACCAAAAATTTATATTGTCAAACACTACTTAAAATATAATTACACACAATAACTGTTGCTTATCAAAACTAAAAACTTTTTAAAAATAATACCCGATATTGGCCAAAGTGTGAGGAATGCTACATGGTGGGAAAAAATCCAGGACATAAAAAGCTTCAAAAACATTCTGTAAAGGTAATAAAGTCTTTGAAGCTAAAATTATTTATATTCTCTACTATCTAATTATGCTAATTTAAGTGACAGAAATGTGCTATCAAACAATCATCTATCAAATAGGGGTAAAGATGGAGGTAGGTGTATAAATTTGGTAGCTGGAGATTCAGAAGTCTCAAAGCTATCAAATCTATCAGCAATTTTATTATGACTTTATACCTAAGAGCAATCAGATGACATGAAAAGGCTTTGATGATATTTAACAGTTTTGTCAATTAACTAAAAAATTTCCAGTTCTCTAATTGACTTACAATCAACATGCCATCCTATATCTCAAGCATTGGCCAATCCTAAATCGTTATAGGTGGCAAGATCAATGCTGACACAGCACATCAACTGACAATCAAGTTTAAAATAAGAACATGGTTTGTGCATGTGTTTGATTTTAAAATGTTTCTGATAGTACAAAGAATTAATACCTGCACACTTAAAAATAATGCCTATTTTTTAAAAATAAAATTTTTTATAATATTTCATTGGTGAATACAGATGAGGTTATTATTCATACACATTATTAATTCCTTGGCACAAATTTTAAAAGTTGTATATTATCTCAATGGGCACAAGGGCAAATCCTTCATGTTGTTTCTATATTAACTATGGCTATTCCAATGCACTGCCTGGGGATTTACCTTCAGAGAGTCTTCCTGAAAAGAGAAGTCTTCATAGACAGCAGCGCTCAGCTCTGGGACATTAAGTGATAATTCAGCATCATCCATGGAAAGCAGAACTCTGTTAATTTCAACCAGATAATCTGCAGGGAGAGGTGATGATTGAATTCCAGAAGCTAGATGACCTGTTCTCCTCTGCTGAATAGGGACAGCCTGTAAAAACATTAAAAATAACAATAACTAATAATAATGATGATGCACATCTCTTAAAATATCCCCAGAATGAGTAAGAGCAAATTGAACAAACACAAGACAATTTTGTGAAGTTAGACCAAAACAACAAAAAAAACTAAGCTTTAATTTTTTTTATTTTTTGCCCTGCTTTGCCATATAAACCCTTAATGATCTCTAATTCGTATCTGTAGCCTGCTCTTAAACAGCATAAATAAGATAATGCTTGACAGGTTTCGCTTTAAGTCCTATACCTCTTAAATTCATTTAACAAACAGAAAAACATAAGAGTTCTGTTCTTGTGTTATTGAGAACATGAGACTATGTTGCAAATCATAAAGTTCTGTATAAAATAAAGCATTGTAATACCATTATTATTTCATCCATTTTTAAAATCTCACAATTAGATTAAACACTTTTGGACCTCATTGTTGAAAACATAAATAAATTAATCATGTATTTATAACGTAACATGAGAAATTCAATTGTGATTAGATTAATATACAGGTAATTCAGTACATAATTTTAACCTTTGAGAACAATATTATAGAACGTGAATATCCTACATAAGACAATAGGTCCTATTACACTAAATTCAGACAAAATTAAGCCAAGCTGAGTGGACTACTTATTTGCTTGAATAATAATATTTTCTGTGTCCTCTAATCAAGGCTTTCTAAATAATAAAGTGTTTTCTGGGATGGCCCCAACTCTTCAAAGAATTGAAGTCTTTTACTCTTAGATGGCTACAATTTAATAAATGCTGTCTACTACTTGCAAATAGCCACAGTTCATTTACTCATGAATTAAGGTAACTTCCTTGACACTTTCACTATATTCTTATATTGAACTTCTAAAAACTGATATTCCTCTATAAATCTAAAAGTGATAGTGAAAGGACCATAAATACATGTTCGTTGAATTAGTGATCCCGAAAATGGTTACAGTCCCTAAATGATACTAAGACTCAAAACTTAAAGCACTGCGTCAATCAAATGGTGTTTAATCTAGAAGTCTGCATTGATTTGTAACAAGAATGGACTTCTGGGGACACCAGCACATGTACAAAGCAGCTGTGAAGATGACCATTGAACAGGGAGCTGGTAGTGAATCTTTCTCTAGAACTGAAATCATAGTTTACTCATTTCACAAATTTGGTTATTTGTAAACTAGAATTTTTTTGATGTGGTCAAGACCTCTACACATAAAATATAGATCTGAATGAAGAAGGCACTCCCAAAACGGACAGATCTCTTTTAAGGTTTAGTATATTATTAAGAAATCGAAGAGATGTCCACTAATAAGGTTTTATGTTTCTATTTTCTTTGACTCTTGCCCCATCCCAAAATATAAACATATCTATATACTCTAGAAAAGAGAAGGAGATAGTATTCCAACTGGTTTGTTTTGAAGTGTTGAGAACACGACATCAAACATCTAAATAGTTGAGTTGACAGAGACTCTTCCCATGACAATACCTTAGTTTTATTGTATCTTGTGTGCAAAAGTAATAACTGCAAACGGATCTTTTCTTTTTTATTATCCTCCATAGGTTGATGTAACATTTGTTCTCCTCTTTGTAGAACTTCCTCAATCTGGGCTCTCTCCTCATCCACCTGTGTATTTAAGAGGAAATAATTTGCTCAAAAGAAAATTGCATAGGGTTATTTACTATCAGTTCCCAAGTGGGAGAACCACGCTTTAAAGTGTAAGTCAAGACATGTTCATCTGAGTTATATACAATAAATATTCATGCTTTTCTTAAAATATTTTACATTGTAAATTAAAATATCTCATAAAAAATGCTAGTTTAGCAAAAGTTAGTCCTAATACTACCTTTACTCAGAAAGTACTGCGTCTATTTTTTAAAACATGTATTAAATCATTTTCTGATGATTGACGCTCATCAGAAAATCATTTTTAGATCTGTTCTATAAGGTTTGGCAGATATTTGGGTAAAATACATTGATGTAAAACATATAATTAATAGAGTAGAAAAATGAAAACATCATGGTTTTAAAAATTTCCTTGAACCAACCTTTTCATCTTCATTACTGGTTTCCAAGTGTTTTTCTGTAACTTTTAACATATTTTCTATGTCATTTTCTAATTTTTCCAAGTCAGATAATGGTGCATTAGCTTCAAATGCTTCAGTGGTGACCAGATGTTGGTATGGTAATGGTTCCTGGCCAATTAGCAACTGCAGAAGGAAAAGCATTCTTTGAAAAGATATTCTTAACCTGACCTTCCATCATGTATCAGATAGAGTGTCAAGACAGGAACTGGTGTTTATTGGAATTGACACTAATTTCATTCATTTGTATAGCAATGATTTTATCAATTTGGGCTTCTCTGAATTACCCATGTTCTCCAAGCTCTAAGCAAGGAATATAAAGTAGTACGCAAATGACTGTGGTGGCCTCTAATGCTTTGTGAAAGATTCTAAGACCACATGTGAGCACAGTAGGAAATGGTGCTAAAGCCATCACCACCATGACCACAGATGAGAAGAGGGGCTACCACCCAGTACAGATACATCCCAAAGGAAGTCTTCCAGTTACCTTTCCCTAGTAGAATTCCCCTTGGATTTTGATATCCAAAATTCAAAGTACATATTCTCAACACAGTATTTTCAGACAATATATATTTAGAAAGACTTTATATTTATGTGACTAATATCAATGTAACAACTTTAATAAAATCAAATAACATGCAAGAAAATAAAATGTAGTGTTGGCTGAGCATGGGAAACTAACATTCTGACACTGACCATGAAAGTATAAACTGGCCCAAACTTTCTGCAGGACTCTTTGGAAAATCTATTTAACAGTATTTACATACACGACTTTTGCAACAGTTTCAAAAAATTCTACAAATCGATCCTAAGGGCATATTAAGAGATAAGCAAAAACACATGCTTAAAAGTATTTTAACAAAGCAACATTTATGAAAGCACAATAAAAGTGGAAAACTGACTTAGAAAACTATGAAAGATCTTATAGTGGGATACTCCATAGTCATTAGAAACTATGTCAAAGGAAAATATACAAAATAATATAAATGTTTGATATTTTAATATCATGTACACATAAGAATAGACATTTATGCCAAAATTTTAACAAAAGTTTATGAGGACAATGATAATATTGGGTTTTTTGTACTTCCTCCCCATGTCTTGCACATTATTCTTTTATGCCAAGAAAAATCTACCATAGATCTATTGAAAAAATACATGAGCATAAGTTCAGAAGATAAGGAGGTAAGGTCAAGGCTAAGGAAGGAAAAGTTAAAGCCAGATTTTTTTTTGTCTACTTTAAATTGCAAATAATATAAGTATATTCATAGGCTATGAAGATGGGTTGGCTTATTTTATCGGATATTTCAAATTAAAGAGTTTAACAATATTTACTTCCCACAAAAAAAAAAAAAAAAAAAAAGGTCTTTCCTCTTAAATAATAATACACAACTCTCTATAGGTGGAATTAACCAAATTCTGGGAAAATGCCATCCTACGGCCATAGTTGAGATCCCCAAAAAACGCAAAATTCTCTGTCGGAAAGAACACTTGTGGTTGAAAATATCCTCAATGTCAGTTACATTGTTTTGTTTTGTTTTTTCCCCAGCAAATCATTACATGGAAACATTACTACTGAGCACTAACCACACGCCAGGCCCTGAGGACACTATAATAAGATGTTTCGTTTCTTCCCTTAATGAAACAAGGTTAAGAAGAAAAAGAATGAGAAAGACATACATACACGAAGAAAAATTATAATATGAAAGTATAAACTTTATTTTCAGGAAAGCTCTCATTTTATCCTCTTTATTTACATTTTTATAAGGCCATTTTTTCAAATTTATAAAACCAGGTAGTAGCTTTCTGCATTAGGTTTAAATTGCGAAATTACTTGTAAAACTTAGATGTGTCAATGTGTAAAACACAAAAATACAGGTTCACAAGTGTATAGTATGCACAAATTTATAAAGTATGACTATAAAATATTAAGTTTAACATTGACGTCTAGCTTCAGAATTAGTCTCATTATTTCGTAGTCAATATTACCATTCAGTTGAGACTCTTTTCCCGAATGGGTTTTCTTCAATAGTCATTATTTTCTCTCCTTAATATGCACAATTACAAATAAGGGCAAATGTTCCATTCAAAAGAAATTTTAATTTAAAAAAATTTGATATATAAACCACATAATCATCTATCATTTGGATATACAATTATATGCAAAGTAGCTTTATATTAAAATACAATTACTCACGTTGGCACTTTTGATGTGTTGAGACACCTTTTCAAAGTTTCTATTCAGTTCAGCTAATTTTGGTTCCACAAGCTCCTTGCTTGAGCCTCCACGAGCATTCATCAGAACAACGGCCTGATCACGGACATTCTCAACTTGGAGGCTGGCATCATCCAGCTCAGATAGTAAACGCTAATTGTAAGAAAACACAAAATTATCACATGGGAAAAATCAAAACCAAACATGGGTGCAAGTTAACTCAGAATTAAAGGGAGTTTAAATAAATGTTTGTGATTCCTAATAAGGGATTTCTACACAATCAACTTGAATAAGTGCTGTTCATATATTAAGACTCATCCAAGACTTTGGTTTCTCCTACTGAAATAAAAGTTAATGAATCTACTGCATGGGAATAATGTGTGCACAAGTAACGTGGCACATTCCACAAAAGAAAAGATGACAGCAAAACCTTCCGCTCCCGGAAGTGTTACTGATCCTCTACGTTTGCTACCTTCACAATTTCTTCCTGTTTACTTGCTGGTTTTTTTTCAATCTCATCCAATAGAGCTTCAGCTTGATAAAGCCAAGTGCTTATGTGAGCAACATTTCCATCAAATATTTCCAACTGGTCCTGATGGCTCTGGAAAGGAATTAATAAAAAGATGATACAATCGTATGAAATATTTAAGACAATATATTTAATAATATTTAAAAGACTTTCAAAGACCTAATTGTATACTGAATTTAAAAGGTTTCCACCTTACTACTTGGATAAATCTCATTCCTAAAAATGTACAGCTATGGTTAAGCATTTTCTAAATTTATTTGATTTAGACCCCAATACAATAAAAAGTTGAAGAAGAATAAAAGATGAAAGTTTCTTTTTTGATTTCATTTGTCTCCCTTATTCCTCATTCTTACATTACGAATAATCTCATTTGCCCCACTTGATCATATCTGGTAAAAGCTCATTTGAGAAAGCAGTGATAATATAAAAGGAGGATTAAAATATGGATTGAATGAAATTCTGCCTGCTCAAAAGACTGTAACTGCTTAGAGGGCAGGGCCTGTGTCTTTTCCGTATCACTGGCGTTTAATATCACACCTGGCACAAATCTCAGTAATATTTCTTGAAGCAGGATATAAAATAGGATTGAGATAATAAATGTGAATACAGAATCAAACAGTTAAGCCCAAAAAACTGGACAAAAATGCTGAGAGTAAGGCAAAAATTTAGAAGTTGATAAGAGTGGGGGAACCTTATGATGAAATGAACAACTTTTAGAAAATTTATTTTACAGGATAAAGGAAACTAGGGGGGAAAAAAACTTAGAAGGTGTTAAAAGACAAGGAAAGAAATTATTAATCTATAATATGAAAAACTAGTTGAAAAAAATAAAATGAGAACTAATGCATAACATTAGAAAAGTTCAGGCAATCATCTGGATTCCAAGAAAAAAGAACGATAAGCACCAGATTCATTTACCCAATAAAGCAGGTAAATCTAATGTTGTAATAGGTCTAGAAAAATACTATTTGAAAGGAGAATTTGGAAGGTGCAGACTGAAGAATACAGAAGCAAAACCATGAAAATGTGAAATAAAGCCAGTTATAACAAAAATGAATATATGAAATATTTAATGAACATATTCTGTGAGCCAAGAATTTCATGTTCATTATTCAACATTTAACAACTCTTATTAGTATGTTCTTTTATTCCTATTTTATATATAGGGAAATTAAAGCTTAGTGACGTTAAGTAATTTACCCAAGGTTATGCAGATAATAAGTCATGGATGGACTCTCGATATGAAATCTAACAGATCATGATGTAAGCCCATGAACTTCAATGCCCTACACATTCTGATTGATTTCAATAAACGTTCAGACACACAATGATTTATTTTTCTCTGTCTATGGCCATTACTCAGTAATTCTATGAATTTGGAAGAAGTCCTATCTAAGATATGTCAGAACAAAATAATAATTTATAAATGATGACTCCCTCTAAGAGAGGGAAGGGTGAGGTTGCCATACATTCATTTTTAGTATAAGAGGGACGGAAAATCACTATGAAAATTAAATGGTCACTATTTTCATAAAATAACAGTGCAGTGGCATAACCATAGACCAATGACATATAATATTTAACAATGATTATAATTATCATCATATTTAAAATTAAGTATAGTTATATAAGAGTAGTACATTTTTATGTCATATAATCATCATAAAAACTGTATGAAATAGAAATGATAATAATGCCCATTATTCATATCAGAAAACTGAGATTTAGAGAGCACTTAAGTAACTTGACCAATGTCTCCCAGCTAATAGTCAGAATTTTTACTTAAGCCATTAGATGCTAGAGCCTGTGCTTTTAACTAGTACACCACTATTAGAACATTATAAATATTACATAAATAGTTTATAATAGTATACAAATTAAATATAACATTAAATCGTTAAAATATAACAGGTGAAATATATTTACTAAAATACTAAAGCATATTTCTATGTATATCACAAATTATTCATTATTTAATATTAATAGTTCAATATTTTGAACTATCTTTTCAACGGAAAAAATAAAAGGTAGTCTAATGAAATTAATTCACAAGCAAAGCATTATTGTGACACACAAAAAAGAGAATTTGGAACTCTAATCAAAGCTGTGCTTATTTTTAAGTAAAAGAGGGAATCTTCCCCGAAACATACCATTAAGGTATTGCACCAATCCTCTGTCCAAGTGCGAACTCGGCTCCACCCGGCGTTAAGGACACAGAGCCTCTCTTCTAAAACAGGCTCACTGCCCTCTATCAAGTTCTGGAGGGCAGCACTACTCTCTGTGATGGCACTTAAATCAGCTTTCCTCTTTTCCAGATCCTTCAGAATATTCTAGAAAATAAAAATACCACGACCCACTTGATCTTTCAGAACATTATAAGTGTTTATACAACCTTAATTTTTTAAAAACTTTTCCTCCATGCCCAGCAGTCCATGACTTCCTGGATAATATAAAATTTCAAAAGTTTACAAAACTCCATAACTTATTAATATGTGAGAGTTCTTAAGTTATTAATAAAAATTAAAACATTTAATGATGCAGGTACCTAGGATAATATTAAATTCAGATGTGGGAAAGACAATTATTTTATTTAAGTATAAATTCCACTTGTCACACACAAACTCAAATTGTTTCATCATAACTCTAGATGTAAAGAATCAATGTCATTTTCTGTAACTACAAGCTGGCAAAGCAGAACTATTCCAGAATTCATAATTCTAAAAATTTCATAATAAATCTATCTCCTTGATTACTACAAGAGACAATTAATGTATAGTATATTTACTTGCAAGGATCACATTCTATAACTAGATGACTTAACATATAATCTGTTGCATAAGCATTACAAAAATATTTCCTCTTAAATAAATCAGAGGAGAACTAGCACGCCTAAGCTTTGCTCTTACAACTGTCCTACATGCAAAGGCAACATTTTGGATGGTATGATGAGAACTTGATTCTCACATTCATAAACTTGACTAGGCAAGGTATGCAGTCAAAAAGTTACAGAGAAAATGTTGGGTTCTGAAACTAAAACTACAAAGTTCTGTCAAAAAAAAGTAACGTGTGCACATCTGCCCTACTGCTGTTGCACCTTGTTCAACCAATATTTAAACAATTCACTCAAAGGAGCTCAAGTCTATATTTAATCTCACTCATTAAATCACATTTTGGAAGGTGTAAAAATTGCAAATTCACCAGTGAGTCAAGGTTTAAACATTTACTTGGCCATGTCAATTATTGGTATTTATAAAGGCACTAAAATGTTTCTCTCAGGTATTCTTCTCCAGCAAGGAGGAAAAAAAAAATAGAACACGCCACAGGCAAACTCTCTCTCCAAGTTAAGACTATCCCACTGCATTCCCTCAGTGGTTGGAATTTACAGGCTGACTAAGCGTGGCATTTAGAACTGTTTCAAAAAAAAAAAAAAACCCTCAAGAAATTAACTACAAATGGTCTATAAACTTATGGAAAATATTCTAATTAACATGGTATTTGCCTATCTTTGTGGAAGGTATGGTTAAAACAAGCAAGTAGCTATTCTCATTAGCAGCTGGGGGTACAACATTTCTGAAGGGAAATTTCATAATATGTATAAGACTTTAAAATGGATATATCCTTTGACCCAATATTTTTAGGGCTAAGAATTTATCCTCAAGAAATAATTATGAATGTATGCTATGATGTAGTTATGAGTATATTCATCATATCATTTTTTACAATACTAAATATTGGTAATAATTTGAATGGACATGAAAGAAGGAATGAGACAATAAAAAATAAAAAATGCAATGATATACTATGCCCATCTCCAATACGAGATTTTTTTAAAGAAAGTCATGAAACATTAGATACAATATAATTATTTGTGAATATATCCTTGTGCCTATGCGTATCCATATGTGCCTATTAAAAAAATGAAATAATAGTGAGGTATTCTTTGATTATAAATGATTGTTGCTCCTGTCCTTTTTTTATTACACTATGAAAATGTCATTCATTAGCTTACATTACTAAAAAGAAAACAAGGGCTTTCAAATTGTACTGAACAAAGCGGATAATATTTCCTTGAAAAAGTTAAATTTAACAAAAAAAAAAATTTGGTGCCTTTGCTTTGCATTCACCCACACACAATACACCTATAAATGCCAACACTCTTCAATTCCTTCATACGTCCCACTTCACTTCACACAGCCCATAGCATAATTATGCTTTTCATGACCGATTTTTTAAACTGAGAATATTCTTTCTAGTGCCTAATATCTTGACTTTCATTCAACTGTTATCTCCACAGAGCATTCAAATTAAGGAGTTTAATCATTCTCATATTACTTTTTCACTTTCCACATTCCTGCAGAATGTCAAAACTGATACTTGTGACTTTATATAAATTTCTGTCACAGTATGGATCCTTTCTTTTCCATACAGACCTCTAGTATACATGTTTCTTTCTTGGGAAATAAACTTGAGAAAAGAGAATGTGAAGGTAAAAAAAACTACATTGTATTCAATTCTTTGTCCATCTCAACAGAGAATCAGCAAAGCGACTCTAATCTCTGTGACTTCAAAGTAACTAAAGGGCTAAAAAAAGCTCTTTTTTTTTTTTTTAAATTCTGTCCTTACACTCTGCATCAGTTAGTTTACAATAGAAGGATTAGTGACTGGTACAAAAGTTATTATACAAGAATTAACAAATTCAGCACAATACTTTGTGAAGAATGAATACTCAAACAATGTCACCGATTTTGAAAGTGATAATTATGTTTTCAAGTACCACATGAACACAATGCCTGTGAAGGACTCGTTGATGATCCATATGAGTTCAACACTTTTGAAATCAAGATAAAAATAGCTTCTTAAAATAGACTTTTAAAATTTTTCTTTTTGTTTTCCTTAGGACAGAGAAGTAGGAAAAAAAGTGGAAAAAATAAAAGACTATATTTCATACGAAAAAGAGAAATGACATCCACTCAGATTGCCTTGAACAAAATGCCACAGGTTATAGTGATATAATTCAGGCAGTTCACCTGAACTACAACTTACTTTAGCCCAGGAAATTTCTGTGTCCAAGTCACTGAGCAAACTTTCAGAAGTGGATTTCTGTACCAATTCAGTTTCAGTAACAGAAAGCCACTCAGAGAGAGAAGCAGCCTCTTTCTTCATTTTCCGGGCCAACTGTGATGCTCTTTCTAGATCCTGTTTTCCTTCTGTCACCTTTAAAAAAAAAAAAAAGTTTAGAGAGAACTAAACATGAATGGGAATGAATCAGACTATTAACTGAAAATCCAAACAGTTCTATTTAACCCCTAAGACGTACATAACCTTTATATCTAGCACCTAGAATCACTTCTTGCATTTCTGCAAAAGGACATTATACCACAGTGGTTAAGTGTCAGGCGACCCTGGGTTTTCATCTTAGCTCTAGCACTTACTTCCCAAGTGGCCTTGGGAGAGGCATAGGCCTGAAAAGGTTGTTATGAGTTTCAAATGAGAAAAATAAATACACAAAGGGCTTCATTCAGTCCTTGCGACAAAACTAAGGGATTACTTAATAGCATCTTTTATCATTTTGAACAAAAGATGTCTTACAATCCTCTCAATGAAGGACTCTTTAAAAAACACACACACACATTATATTCTAGCAATTTGAAGGGGCAATAGCATGATTTCTACAATCATATGTTTTACAATTAACCAATTAAAACAGAGTTTATGACTATGCAACATAAACTTTTATTATTATTTTGTTCTTACTTTTGTTGACAGAAAGCAAAATGAACTAACATTTAGTAGGCTTTTAATACAGCTTCCAGGTTGTGTTAAGGAATCGTACACGTTATGCAATAAAACCCACAGCAGCCTCTGTAATAGGCACTATCTTTTTCTATTTTACATGTACATATGTATAGACAATAACACTACCTAATCAGTAGAGTGATAGGTCATGCACAGGATGAAATTTTCTGATATGATATAAAATGACATGAAGATTGAATTTCCTTAATAAGTAACGTGATTACATTTTTTATGGTCCAATTTTATTTTTTCATGCCTCAAGGATTGATTATTATTAAATTCCTTCTTAAAAGTAAAATTTTTTTCTATGGTATTTAATTAAAATTCACTAATCAATTAATAGCACCTAAATGCAGACTTTAGAAGACCAACAAGTGAGTTATATTAAAAGATAGCATGTATTCAAATGATACTTATCTGACTTTGACATGCCCAGGCAGACAATCATCATAAAACTTAATGCTACCAAAGATTTGTATACACCAGAAAGAAAATACTTTACAGTTCAACTTACAATTTACACTCTTCTCAATCTAATCAATACATTTTAAGATGTACTGCATGTTAGATTAGGCAGCATCGAGTTATAAACCTTTTACCTAACCATTATCCCTTCTATCTCTTGGATATTCAACCATTGCCTCTCAGTAGGATCATTCTCATCAGGTATGAAATATACTCGTCTCCACTGCATACATGTAATGTATGCCACACACACACACACACACACACACACACACACACACTGCCTTTGGCCTTCTTTAAAAATTCCCTAAAGACCTTCCTCTCTCTTACCTTTCCCATACAAACATCCACGACCATTTTGTTATCTCCCGCACATACTTCAAGCCATGCCATTCTGGGCTCTACCTCCATCACTCCACAGAAATTCTTTGCTAAGTTCAATAATGACTCTAATGGCAACAGATCTAATGGAAAATTTTAAGTGGATGTCATATTTAACTTGATAATACTTAAACAGTTGCCTATACTCATTCTCAAAAATCCTCTAATCCTGGCTTCCCAGACCTGGTGCTCTCCTGATATGCTACCACCTCTTACTACTTACTGTAGTTTCATGTATGTATATTATAAGCAACATGATTTTTTTCATACTGTGATATACAATATGATATACAATGATATATATTCACAATTTTATTTTAAGGTATACAATGTGATAATTTTACGTATGCATACATAGTGAAACACCACAATCAAGTTAATTAACATGTCCATCATCTCATATAGTTACCTATTTAGTGGTGAGAACACTTAAAATCCACTCTCTTGCAGATTTCAAGTATACTATTATGGAAAACAGTATGGAGGTTCCTCAAAAAATTGAAAATAGAACTACCATTTAATCTAGCAATCCTACTGCTGGGTATCAATCCAAAGGAAATGGAACCCGTATCTCAAAGACATATCCGAACTTTCATGTTCACTGAAGCATTATTCACAATAGCCAAGGCATGGAAGCAACCTCAGTGTTCATTGATGGATGAATGGTAAAATGTGTGTGTGTATATACTTTAGTTTCTTTTGCAAGTTCATCTTCCCCAAATTTCTTACTGAATGATGTAATTCTTCAAGACTTGGTCCAGGCCTTTTTCTTTTCTCATTATGTCCTCTACCAGCCTAGATAATTGTACCATCACTGAAAATTTTACCACCTATATGCAGATGACTCATAAAATTTAGCCCAAATATATTCTCCAGACTTTTATAACTTCATGAATACATGATATATCCAATTAATTCCCTCACTGGTACTTAAAATGTCAACATGTCCAATACTTGCTTATGATTTCCCCATGTTTCTGCCTTTCCTTCCATCACCTTATCCCAGAGGTGGAGCCATGATATTCCACACAATCAAGCCAAAAACCCACCTAGACTCTCCCTCACCTGGACCCCCACATCTAATCCATCCAATCCCACTCATTTCACTTCCTAAATACACCTAAAATCAATCAGCTCACACCAGCTCCACCGTTCCGCCCCAGTCCAAGTCACCACAGTGTTTCACTAAGAGCATGACTATGACTTTCTAAGTGGTCTTCTCACATCCATTCCTGCCTCTCTCCAATTCATCCTTCTAACCGCAGTGAGTGAGCTTTAAAAAAAAAAAAAACATATCTGAGCACATCATCTCTCTGCTTAAACCTTGCAATAACTGCTTATCGCTCTTAGAACAGAGATTTAAATCTTTACCACAAACTCTAAGACACTGGTATGGCCTGGTCTCATCCATCTGCCCAACACCATATTCTCCACACTTTCTGTCTCTCCTTCAGCCCAACTAACGCATCATGCCGCCTCCTGCCACAGGAGCTTCACTTCACGCATGCCATTCCGTCAGCCTCGAAAGCTCCTCCACTGTTCCACCCCAGCGATGCTTACTCAGCCTTCAGAACTCGATTTACACACCACCTCCTCGGGGAAGCTTTCCTAACCCCAGACGGGGTCAATCCCCCTGTAACATACACACTTCCAGCACCACGTTCATTCCTTTGTAACACTTCAGACGGCATCTGACATTACTTTGTGTGACTATTTGACTGTTTTCTTCTTTCAGTACCCTACGTTGCACTAGGCAAAGAGATCATCTGTTTTTGCTCACCACTGTATCTCCACTGCCTTTAACTCCTGACGTATACTGAAGTTCCAACTGTGCTGAATGAGAAAATGACTTTAAAACTCCAGTAACAATTACAGAATTGGTAACCAGCAATACCATCCCCATCCATAAAGTGCCCAATGAATAAATATAATTATATGTCGCAAGTAACTTCAGCTCTTTAATACCAAAAAGAAACTCTAAGATATGTGTTCCAGTGGTACAATGTATCAAAAAGATATAAAATCAACAACTTGATCTTAGAGAAGTGAGGTCGAAATTGCCCAGGAAATGTATGGACTACTCATCCTTACTGATTTGAAAGTGATAACAACATTTCAGTTATTTTTCTCTGGGCTCTTGTAGAAACTTAGTTATTACTTAATAACCCAAGAAGCATCTAAAATATTATCTAACACAGCTTTTCAGTATTGCCAAGGCTTCTCTGGTTTCAAGGCAGAGACGCTCAATGAGAGAAGACATTAAGCCTGCTGGATGCAGTCGGTCACTCATAGTAAATGGCACAACAACGTCCCCAAGAATTCACTAAAATGTCCAATTTACAGATATTTCTTGAAAGGATTTTAAATCCTGTTAGATCAATGTGACCTTCCAGTTGTCTAGTATTTATTACAGTCCTGATGTTTTAACATTCTCGGTAGACTATTCCATTTAAATATCCAAGGACCAATAACTTGAGTTTCAACAGGGACTATAATTCTCAAAGTTTCCTTAGAATAGTTTCTTAAATGTCGGTAGTTGTTGACAATATAAAATGAATCTGGATTAAACATTAAAAAGAAATTTCGATACAACTAGTAATCATTGTAATATTAACATATGTATTTAAAGAAATATAATAAAAATTATTGAAATAACTAAAAACATATACTGCTAATGTCATAAAATTTAACAGGTTGCTGTCCTCACCTGGGCACCCAGGTCATTGTAGAGGACCTTCAGAGAAGTCAGCTGCTCATCCATCCCCTTGGGGTTGTCAGTTTGCTGTTTCTGGACAATGTGCCTTCCTGTTTTGATGACGGTCTCCACTTCAAGCTTTACTTCACTTAAAGTTTTATAGAGTTTCTTAAAAATAAAGCAAGACAAATATTACCCATCGTAATGAAAACCTGCTAACTGGAATGACTGCGGAGCACAGCTGATACAGATGGACAGCTACTGTGGAGATCAGAGGGCTTTATCTTCCTCAGATTTGGATTGGAAGGATGAGTAAAATGAAACAAGGTTATAATAATTTTTTTAAATCAGAAAAGAACATAAACAAATAGAAATTATACTTGTTTTTAAAAAAAACTCAGAGGCTTATTTTAAAAGTTTATGAAATTTTATAAACATTTTTCTTACATAAAATGGGAAAATATTAGGATAAAAATTGAATGTCTATCTTTTTTAAAATTACATTTTAAAAAATCCTAAATGCTATTACTAAAAAAAGCCAAAGCTAGCTTTATTTCTGGCTGTTGGAAGTTGGAAGTATTAACGTTTTCTTTCTTACAGTTCTCTGAAGTACCAAGTCTACCATCATCAGCACGTTATTTCTTATATAATGAAGAGATACATGACAACTCAATATATTAAGATGGATATAACTATAAGAAATCGGGGATATGCAAGTCAAATTCAGAGCTGTCCTCATCCCAGTTAACTAAAATCAAAAAAAGCTTTATTTTGTACAGGTTCTCATCTCCATTCATAGTGATCCTGACCTGAAACATCTATTGTGGCTCTGTCACATAATAAAAGACCACCGGACCAAGTTATACAAGGTCCCGGATGGTGCTTGCTTTGCTGACTGCTATACCTCAGTAAATAAATATTTTAATATATTCATGAGCACATGCATGCATGGGTACGCACACATATACATACAAAAATTTATCCTATTTGTTCATTCTTCTACCCATTCCAGCTTTTGAGTAATCAAATGGCCTTTGGTACATAACAGATACGTGGAGATTACAGTTTGGGAAAGCACAAAGAATTCATCCCAGACTTTTCTTGTCTTAACAAGTGTCATCTTTAACTTCTTCATAATCCTTCTCAAGCAGAACACTAATTCTAAGGTTGTGTATGCTTAGCCACATTATTTTTTAATGTCTATACAATTGGATTTTAAAGTTCAAGACTACAATAGTAATAAGGCCTTATAAATAATTTCTTCTTTCACATCGTAGGTTTCAGCTTTGATTTAAAAATAATTTTCCTAGAGAATGATTTTTTTTTTTTGCAATAATATTCGTGATAGCTATTCTAATTTCTTCTTTCATATTTTAGGCTTAAACTTTGTAAATTAAAATTTTAAATTTTACTTTCCTTTAGAATGATTTTTTACATCATAACATTTCTAACATCCATTCTAAGTATGGTTCCTTTGGCTAACTCAAATTTATCCTTTAAAAGATTAGTCACATTCTGCCAAAGCATGACTCTTTGTAACTTCACATTGTGATTAAGATGTGTTTTCTTTGTTTTTTAATCATGTCATATACTTGTCTATGCAATTTCCTTATCTGGTTACCCTGTAATTTTATTCTCTCCTAGCTATCTGTCCTATCTCTTCTAAATTCCTTGGAAGAAAGGACCACAATTCTTATTTTTTAACCTGTTTTTCATCATTGATCCCTATTCTTAGCACACTGCAGACAAATAATTACTGAACAAACCATGTATGCAAACACTAGATGAAGCCACGTTAACTGCTGGAAAACCCACTGGACACATTCACCAGTCAGTGGCCTCACCATGCACTTGTCCAGGTGGGTCTGGATGACATCAGGGTCCACGTCCTTCACGTTCAGAACATGAAGTTCTGCTTTCACACCATCCAGAACACGCTTGCAGTCAAGCATTCGCTGCTCGAAGTTAGCGGGCTTCTGGAAAAGCTGGAATTTTGTGGACACCTCTCGAAGTTTCCTCTGTTTGGAGAAATAAGAAAAAATAAGCAATTCAGAGCACAATAATACTCTCTCTGCAGATGGTATCAGTAAAACCCTGCTAAAAAGCTGTAAAATAAAACACCAATAAAAACATTCCTTAAAGGAACTCAGTGAGGTTACCTGATCACCTGAGGGTCATGAATTACTTGACATTCAATGTACTAACTAAAAAGCTAAGCTGCCTTTGCCGGAATTAAAACATCATGAATTTTCTCACTCGTTCAAAAAAATATAGTCCGAAACCTAGAACTCAAAATGCGCTTCATCGTGAGCCCAGAGTGAAAGTCAATCTCACACTCACCTTTAAGGGACTAAGAGGTGCTGCAGCCCATGCCCTCGGCCGGCCCAGTGTGGCCCAGCGTATCAGCCACACCAGAACCGACAGGGGCTCTGCACCAAGGGAAAAGATGATAGAAAGTTAACTTCTAAATCTAGCTTACTATCCCTTCTCAGCTCAACTATAAATATCAGATCCAGTGTTTTCCACCCATGCAATGATTTCTTTCTACTGCCCTGACCGGGATGCAAAGTGCCTTCCATTCACACTCCCATCCCACTGTTTGCATCATAAAGAAGACCAAGGTCATCCAAGTAAGCAGCTTCTCCTCATTTTCTTTTTGTGCCCAACACATTGAAAAAGAAAAAGGAAGCAGCTCTGCCTCTTCACCTGCAGCACATCCATCTGACTTCCTCCTCTGACAGTCCTGCCTTCTGGGGAAGGTGGAGGCTGAGAGCGTGTATTTCTTCTCAGCTCCTCTAGAGTGAGTTCGTGGGCTGAGATTTCTGCTTGGATTTTCTACGAAAGAGATGAGAAGGGAGAAAGAATGACTTTCTTTTTAAGTTCCATATAGACATACAATACATAAGAATATGCTGACCCCTATACGAGCTTTAAGTTTGCAGTACAGTATAATAATAACATGGTCCACCAGTATTGGATGCCTGTGTGCTGTGTACGAACTGCCTTTGCATTTGTCATTTCTAATGTTCACCCCTTATTTATAAAGAAGGAATTTTCCCAACTGCATAGCTAAGAACACTAAATAATTTTTAAATGGTGGCCATCTATCCAGGTCTCACATAAAGACCAAGAGAACCCCAAAACCCACATGCTGCCCCAGGATTAAGGTCACCTTTCTCACTGACTATTGGTTTGCGATGGGAGAAGGGGCTGGTTCTCTTGCAAGTGAGGAGGCATATAACAAATGCTCTTCTTACAACTCAATCACTACAAATCCACGGCAGTACCTGAGCTTCCTGTGGAACTTGGAAGGCATCTATCCTATCAGTCAAGTATGTTGTGAGCTGCTTGTCCAGCTCCCCTAAGCTCTCCTGCAAGACCTGAAGCATGTGATCAGTCTCCCGCAGGACCTGGAGTTGCTTTTCCAAAGAAATTTGCTTGCTCTCTGCCTACGTAGGGGAGAAAATTGAACCATTAGTCACTCAGTACAAATATAAACAGCCAAATATAAGAAAACCCATATGTCTGGCTACCAAGAAAAGAAATAGAAGCACTAGTTCAAGATATAGGCCCACAGTATAAAGAAATAGCAATGTTAACAGGTCCTTTTATATCTTGCGGTGAATTACTAATTTTTACTTCTCTCTATATACAATGACAATATATAAAAATGTTAAGATTTCCTAATTAATATATTAAACAGAATAAAAAAATTGTCATTTATTGTAAAATTAGGGTGTTTTTAAGAAATAGCAATAAACCTATCAATAAGAATATAAAATGTAACAAGACTGTGTATCGGCACTGTAAACATATAAATCTCTTTTTTCCAAAGTCTAAGACAAATTCTACAGATGCCCATGTATGCTGAACCACTATTTTCTGCACTTTTGAATTAAGTTTGTTTCTATTCATGAACTAAACATCAGGTTATTATTTAATACATATTCGAAAGCTTCTAATGTCTACCCAACCCTCCTGTAAAAGAACGATCTCCTTTTTCTCATTACTGACATGATCACGCATGTTGGGACGTATTCCAGATAAGTATCTAAAAGAGTCCAGAACTTTATAACAGCAGCTTACATCAAATTCTGATGACCCTAATATTTACTAGGATAATATGACTTATTATTCTTATATACAGCTATAATACGATCCTTGAAGGAAATTAAATAGTTCACAAGCAGAAACCATCTCAAAGATAGATTTTTTAACTCATCAAATTCTGCCTGCCTTGCAAGAGTTAAGTCTACTCTTCCCCGACTAGTATTTCAAAGCCCTTAACTACCCTCATTAATGTTGATTACCAACTTTTCCTTTTGGTAAGAGTTCTTGAGGTCAGCTCCCTATCACAAACACCTAACAAACACTCACACCTGTCCCAGTTCTCACCAGGTGACTCAGTTCTTCATATCGACTGTTGAAAGCCTCCAGTTTCTCACTGATGATATCATCCAGGATCCCCCCATCAATCAGAGTCTGGCCAAGTTCCCGAATCTGGGTACGATTATCCGCTGGATGTCGCAAAACAGATTCTAGAGACTGGATGGGGACAGGGGAAAAAAAATAATGCATTTACTGAGGCAAAATGTATCAAGGACCCTAAAAATGTCCATTTTTTAAAAAAAATAATTCCATTTTCTAGAAATCTACCAAAGGAACAAGATCAGATATGATTAATTCACAAAAATATCCATCATGGTATTAAAAAAAATACATAAAATTAAGAACTCAGCATGAATGATGATATGATACTGTAACTCCGTAAAATAATTTCAATAATTATTAATTATATGGGAAAATGTTCATGGTATGTTACAAAGTTTAAAAGCAGAAAACAATACCATACAAGCAGAATTATCTCAGACTGTTATTGATTATATTACTAGAAACAGACACTCATTTTTCTATAACATATACTAGGCACTGTTTCATGCACATACTTTATATATACATAAACCTAATCACAAGGCTAAATATTATTCCCATGTTACAGATGGGAAGACTGAAGTTGAGAAAGATTAAATAATTTGCCTATATATACAGTAAAAAGAACCAAGACTCCAATTTGGCTCCAAAGACCTTACGATTCCAAAACTTTTCATCTCGTTACTATAATATATTACCTTCTAGCATGTATATATTAAAAAATAATGTTTAAGAAGAAATTGTTTATCTTAGAGTTTGCTTTATACTTTTCTCCATTTTCCAAATTTCTAGAATGCACGTTTCAACTCTCATGTTAAGAAAATATGTATTTTTAAAATAAGCTTTCACATTTTTTTAATGCTCTCAATCTCTCACTCTGCTATATTATTTGAGAAGTGACATCTTTCCTCCAGCAGAGCATCTGGCTCCTGGAGTTTAGGTACATTTGTCTTATTTCTGATCTTCAATTCAGTCATCATCTTAATTACCACATCATGTGCCTACAATTTTAAAAGCATATCTACTCTGTTCCTCCCCTTTAAAAACAAAACAAACCAAAACAAACAAAAGCAAATCTATTCTCTTCACATTTTTATCTATTTAAGAAGCAGTTATTAAGTCATCATGTGCCACACGATGTGTTGATAACTAAGGAACAAAGAAAAACCAGGTACATTTCTTGGCTTTAAGGAGCTCAGATCCAGGCCTGGGGACAAGCTCCTAGGACAGGATCCTACATCTCTAATTCTGCCCTCCCCAACCTGTCCTCCAACTTTTCACATCTGAAGATAACGGAGGAGCCACTGCAAACACAGTCATTGCCACATCTAAGGAACGAAAATCACTTTATGAAGAAACAAGAGAGCAATTGTCCTAATAACATATCAAGGGAGTTTTATCCAGGGACTGGTAAAAACCAACTGGAAAAATCACTAGAGTGCTTTATAATGTCTAAAAGATACTAATTAGCAAACAACTAACCACCTCGAAGGCTAAGTTAGCGGGTCACCCAATAATCTAAATATGCATGATTGTGTAAATACTTCAGGCAATGGAAGACAATGAAAGCTACATTGAAAACTACTGAGGGAGCAAATGCCCTTGCTGGCATAAGGCATTATGTTCCTCATTTTAAAACTCATTCACCACAACAAGAAGAAATATCCACCTCCAGAGCTTCGTTGACAGCATCTGCCTTCTCAGGCAGGGCCTCTGTGCTCTTCATTCGCTCTTCCAGAGTGTTGAGCCAGGAAGTTTCTAGATCCAAATAGTGAAGCAGTTCAATCCAACAAGACCAGACCTCCTAAAGTAGGCAAGAAAAAAGTTAAATTGCATAAGGAGTCATTTAGAGATGCATGTATCTCTAGTGTTACTCATTCTCCCTGATCAATAACCATTTCATTTAGATATGAGTATATTTGAAGATTTAAAAACTAATGAAGTTGGAATTTTGAGTAAGTAAAATAAGATCAAATTCTTCAATAAATTACATTAGACCAAGTGGAGGAAGGTGGGGGCAAAGAGGAATGAGCTGCCTTACTCTTTATATGAAAATAAATTCCAAAGATCTACTTAAATGTCAAAAATAAAATTATATAATTGGTAGAAGAAACCAGGGGAGAAATATTATTTGTCTGTTTTCTAAATAGGAGGGTAAAAGTGCTCATAATTATAACACTTTTGAAAATTGTATAGGAACTTGGAATTGCCTAGAGTCCATCCTATTCCAACTCAGAACTAATGGATGTATACTCTTTCCAACTTTTTTCTAAATTTATATGAATGTATCTATATATGCAGAGACCCACATTTTACCCAAAATGGAGTTACACTATACTCACTGTATTAGCTGCAATCACTTATTCCCCATTCCTATGAGGAGTTTCAGGGGGTTGGGAGGAAAAATGAATTTATATTCCCCACTTTCTAGGAGAAGAATTATAGAAGGAAAAGCCCCTTCCCTATACAAAAGGAGCTTATTTGATGGATAAGTTTAGGAGAAAGAGTTCAGCACGGAGCCTCCTGGGTTGGTTCTCTTTCAGACCCCCCAAATGAGAGAAGGCCCATTCTAGCCTGCGATCTATATGAGGTATGCTAACCAGGCCAGGGTTCAGCAAATTTTGCTATAAAAGGCCAGATAGTAAATATTTTAAGTTTCACAAGCTACATCTGGTCTCTGCCACAGATTGTCCTTTGCTTATTTTGTATGTATTTTGTTTTGTGTTTACCAACTCTTTAGAAATTAAAATTATACAAACTATTTTTAGCTCACGGGCAATACAGAAAGAGACCACAAACCAGATTTGATCCTCAGGCTGTAATTTGCCAACCTGTGAATGAGACTAAAAGAGAAAAGACGCATCTGGTCACTCAAATTTCTAAGCGGGGAAAGCAGACCGAGAAATCGATTTGGCTGCAAGCAGAGCCCTATCTCATAGGCATAAAAGGATAGCTCTCAGAGAAGCAGTCGCAAGAAGCAGAACTGGTCCCTAATCAATCAATAGTCCCAGCTCCTGGAGTAAGGGGCCCTGACGACACATGTCTGGCTAGATTTCAGAACTAACTGTTACTAAATTTCAGAGTCACTATTACCACCAGTGACTGCCTTCCACTGCCCCAACTTTTCTGAATGGGAATTATTGCTGAAGTTTTCATATGCCTGTTTCATCAGTGTATGTTGGGTGCAAGGGGGGCAGGCAACTTATCTTTTTAGTGCCCAGGTCATCAGATCAAGAGGTGCCACACCCAAGCACCTACACCTGAAGAAACAGCTCCAAGGAGCCACATTTGCATCTGACACTGGATTTCAAGTTTGCTGCTGTGCTGGATTAAGACTTTGGGAGTCCATGGGAGAGTGTAAATGCATTTTGCAGGGGGAGAAATGTCACTAACTAATGACCAGAGAGTGAATGACAGTAGATTAATGGTGGCCACAAATTTTTCGCCACTACTCCCATTAAGTGGTGAAATTGATTTCTCTTTCTCTAGAATGTGGACTGGCCTTGTGACGTGCCTAGACCAAAAGAATGCTACTGAGCTGACGCTGTGCCCAACTGCAGACCTAGCCTCTAAGAGAACTGACAGCTCCTGATTTCTCCTTAAAGGCCAGCAGCCAGGTTGTAGAGAAGCTGTAAAACTGAGGCCACGTCGAAAAGAGACCCGGAGGATGACAGGCCACCATGAGTGTCCCTGCTAAGTTCCCAGTTGACTGCAGCTACCTAAGTGAGCTATTCATGGAGCAGAAGAGCCACCCAGCTGATCCAAATAGACCCACGGAATCATGAGAAATAACAAATGCTTGTTTTTATAAGCCACTATGTTTTGGTGAGGTTTGTTTCATAGCAATTGATAACTGAAACATAAGTGTATACATTAAAAATACGAAAACATGGTTGAGTAGAATATATACCAACTTCCAGATAATAATTACTTCGAGAGCGGGATCAAGAGATGATATGAGATAGAAAAGAAGGAAACAGGTTCTGTGATACTAATTTATCGTATTTTAAAAACAAGATCTGGAAAAATATGGTAAAAAATTAACATTAGTTATATCTGAAAGATCTGTATATAGGTGTTAGTAGTATTATCTCTACTCTTCTCTAAGTCTAAAATATTTCATGATTTAAAACATTTTAAAGGAGTCTAAAAGTTATAAGATAATAAAATTGGACTTTTCTGAAGAAAAGCTTTTTACTCTAATTTAGAAACTTGGGCTATTTCTGCCCAAGATCCCTTGGTAATCTCTGCTATAATTTTAAAAGAATTTCCATTTCATTTCCCATTTCAAAGATATCAAGGCCTCATCTTTTCTCTTTTATCTATATCATCTTTTTCTTGCATTTTTCCTTCTTTTCTCTCAAACTAATTCCAAAGTAATTCTAAAAGTCATTCTAAAAGTGATTCTCAAAGAATCACTTCCAAACCCTCGAAATATTTATTTCACTCCTCCCTCTCAAATTGTCACCTTTGGGCCATAAAGGCAGCTTGAAGAAATGACACAGAATACATCACGGTCTTTTGTTAGCTCGGGATAATTCAGGGACCCCATTCATGATGTAAACATATTACGAATTGTTATTTTGGCTATAAAGAAATTGGAAAAGAAAAAAGGGCAAAATCAAGGGTGGTTATGACGGAAAAGAAAATATGGATAAGACTGTAGTAAAGTTCAATTCCAAGATCATTCACCAAGAGTCAAAATCAGGCATGCATAATATAATATCTTATGGTTACATCGTTTTAATTTCTCAAATGATTAACCTCAGGTGTTTTCTGTTAGAGAATATATTAATATTAAAGAATGTGGTTTTGAGTTGTAGCTTTCTTATTAACTAGTCTCAATTATCCATATTTTTCTTAGCACAAAATAAATTCAGAACAAATAAGTAATGAGTGAATTAGTTTAAATATTATAGTTGCGGTTGTTTATTATTTTAGGATTTACCACAATACAATTATTTGTTTTAGGTTGAACTGAATTTAAATTAAATTTTTATAAATTAAAATGCTTCTTAATTTTTTGCAATAAGCTATAACAAAAGTCACATGAATATAAAAATCAACAAGCAAAAACTTAATTTTATTTAAAAAAAAAAAACCTCATGGCATCATCTACATCTTAAACCCAAGAGCCTGGACTCTAACGTCAGATGACTCTAACTTTAGACACTACTCTAAATAACTTCAATTCATCTCTCTGTACTAACCAGGCAAAGCAAAAGAGATGCTCACAGTATATTGTTTTAGAATTTTAGGACTGGAATTAACCCTAAAGACCATCTTTGATATGACAACCTTAATCTCACATTAAAAAAAAATGTCTAAAGATATTAAATGTCTTTCTCAAAAACCTTCCACTAATTAAAGGCAGATCTTGGTCTCCTAATTTTTTTGTTTCATTTTATCAACCTATTATCCAAGAACTACTTGTCCTTTATGATCCAGGATTTAAAAAGAAAACTGGAGGGTTTTTTTCCCATACACTACGGAATCTGAATTTCAGAAATGCATCGCTGAAAAAATACCATACCTCTAATGTGTGGCACTTCCCTCGAACTCTATTGCAAAGAAGTTGGTAGTTCTCCAGCACGACATTCAGCGCCGATGTCAACTCCTGGCCACCAGAGGGCGCTTTTGCAGCCAGTAACTTGATGTTGTCCTTGAGAATCTTCACTCTCACCTCCTTCTGCAACACATCCTCTTTCGCCCTCTGTTCCAAGAAAAGATGAACTTGAAAATTGTCTCCTTTTCTTGGTAAGCAATTTCTTTCCTTTTTTTTTTAAATAAACCAAAATGAAAATGTTTACACGATTCCAACTAATTTGAAACGCTATTTAGGTAATCACTGACGAGAGTGCTTTTGAAATAAAAATGCTAACTATAAAATCTTGCTCATGAGAGGTCCCAATGTACACAATCCCACACAAACATTTTCATTTAATAACAAGCAATGTTATCACCCAAGTTATCCTAAGTTATGCTTACTGACATGAAGTACTTTTAAAGTCTGGGCCCATGATTTTCAATTAATTTTAATTAACCACTAGAGGTCTGAGCATATTAGATGGAAATAAAGTTTCAAAAAAATTGAACTGCACTGTGGTAGAGGTATCCTTTAAAATTATTCAAACATATTTTTTTCTGCTGTAACATAGGTATATCTACCCTGCCAATAATTGACAGCTTTTCAAGGGTGATAAATTTATACTAGGAAGATGGGATCTAGAAATAGCTTCTTTCCTGACTCTCACTCCTTGCTTAGAATAAATAGTCTCACTTTCAGGAAAATCAACCAAAAACAGAGTTTCATTTTCTCTTTTAATTTTCTTTACTGCTAAATGGTTTTAAACTCCCCAGGTTAGATAAAATAATAAAGTGTAGTGGGTTTTTTTTAAATCCTAATGGTTGTTTGGAAGAAGAAAAATAAATAGAATGTTGCCCAATTAAGAGTTTTAATTTTATTCTTCTAAACTCTCATCTCTAGTGACTTGAAGAAACCACAAAACTACAAAAGACAGTAGTGTAAAGGAAAAGAAGAAATGAAATAAGATGGTTCTTACATGGTAGGCTATCTTTAAAATACCTTATTACTAAATAGTTTTAAAGCTTTCCGAAAAAGCTATACTAAAAAAGATGTTTCAATGAAAATATTACAACTACAGTAAAAATCCCTTATTATGTTTACTTTTACTCATATACAATAATGCATTGATGAAATATAATCCTTTTATAAAATAGCTGCACAGAGATTTTTTGCTTTAGTTATACTTTTAGACAAGTATAAACTTCAGCATAAAACATTAATGTGTTGCTCAATCTTATTTTTAAAATTAGCCCTTTATCCTATCTTCTTTGGCTTGAACACTAAAGGAGACTCGAAGCAGTCTTAGAAATTTAGGAATGATGCCCACTTCTTTTATTATATTTAAAAAAGAGAGCATTCAGTGCTATTGACACAGGAATATAAGTTCACTGGAAATACGTCCTGTGACCCCAACAGCATTCCTACTGCTACCCTTACCTGCTCTATCAAAATTTTTATAATCATGTGTGTCCCATGTACTAACTGGAAAAACTAACTGAAACTAACTGACGAATCAAGGATAAGCCCCAACCAAATTGGGAAGTCTCAGTTGTTCCTAACGAAATAATTCTTCCTGAAAGTTTTTAGAAATAGAGGTGATATTTGCACAACACTGTGAATGTGTCTGATGCCACTACTTTTTTGACTCGTTCTCTGTGGTTCCTCAAGGTTCTAATGAAATAAAACGTCTCAAGGGCCTTCATGGACTCAACTCATGGGTCAAGTTGAACAAATGGAGTCTGGACTTCCTTTCCCTACTAAAATCATAGCACCTACCCTTCCATGTTTTTTTTGTTTTTTTTAAGTTGGAATGCTACAATCAAAGATGAAATGTACAGCTGACCCTTGAACAACACAGGACTTTGGGGTGCTGTACATATCACGCTTTACAGCAAGATGATTGACCGTTGAATGGATTTTAAAGGGAGGAGGGGAGATAGGAAGCCTGTAGACACTGACTGTCTCAGCCGTACCTTCATTTCCTCCACGGCATTCTCAAGTTCTTCTGGTGACTTGTATTCGAAATCTTTCTCCAAGTATTCTTCCTCCGCCTGTGTCATCCATTCCTGCATCTCTGCCAAGTCTTTCTTCAGGTTTACCGCTTTTTCTTGACTTTCGGACAACCTATTTTTTTGAATAACAATCTAGAAAAGAAAAGCCATTTACCCAAATAAACAAATGTTAGTACAGTAAATGTCAAATTCTAGTTTCTAATAGCTAAAGACACGGTGGTAACTCACCACGAAGAGTCTTGTTTTAAAATTTAGATAAAAGCCTTTATATATTTTGTGCTAATAATGTAAAATATAAGCAATAATAAAAAATAATTATAAGTAGGATTCTATATCACATTTTGGATATTAATCTAATCTGGAAATATCTATTATAATTTTGAAAATGCATAACTTTTGACATAGTAATCCCAAATAAAGAAATCTAACCTAGAGAAGAGCATATAATTTGAAGAAATTTACTGTAGCATTGTTTATTATGGGGAAAAAAATCCTGAAAGGAACCAAAATATCCATTTTCTCCTTTTTAAAAGGATCCTCCATTAATATCACTTTTTTAGCCAGTATTACAGAATTGTTGGAGAAACTTCTTTAAGAAGAAAAAATATGTATCAATATGAATAAAGAATAGTAATAACTACATTCCTATCAACAGGTAACTCAAATGGAAAAGAATTAATTGTTCCAACCAAAAGATAGGGTGGCTGAATGGATAAGAAAACAAGACTCCTACATATGCTGCCTACAAGAGACTCACTTCAGACTCAAAGGAAGGGGATGGAAAAAGATATTGCATGATGGACCTAGAGGGTACTATGCTGAATGGAGTACATCAGATAGAGAAAGACAAATACCGCATGATTTCACATACATGTGGAATCTAAAGAACAACATAAACAACAACAACAACAACAGAAACAAAATCATAGATATAGAAAATATTTTGAGGGCTACTAGATGGGAGGGAATTGGGAGGATGGTGGAAAGGGTCAAAGGATTAAGTACAAATGAGTAGTTACAAAATAGTCATGGAGATATAAAGTGTAGCATAAGAAAAATAGTCAGCAATGTTGTAATAAATATGAAAGGGGAAAAGGGGTACGTGATATAGTGGGGTGATCACTTCGTGAGTTACATAGATCGCAAATCACTAAGCTATACAACTGAAACTAATATATTATTATATGCCAGCTATAACGGAAAAAAGAACTCTATGAATTGTAAATATGAGCAACTAATTGTCTATTATTTTCAATAAAGCTGTAAAAACATATTTCACCTTAGGGGTGGTATTAAAAATGTTCATAAAACACTGGTCTATGAAATCTTGCTTTTGATAATCTACTATACTTGGATATTCCACACAGACACATAAAAGTCACATTAGAAAATAGGAATTTTTCTGAATCTGGTTCAATAACTTAGTTAAATATTTTGGAGAAGGCTAAAATATTTTCAGAGAGATCCTCCCTCCAACAATAAACCGACTTCTACCACAGGAGAAGATATCGTCCCACAGAGATCACTCAATGCTTAGTTCACTACTCAATGACCCGCTCAAACTCAATCTCACAGTAGTGGTCACCCTGCCAGGGCTTGCTTGGCTACAAAGTAGATAGTGACCAAAAGCCAGTCTAGGAATACGATGGCTCTCACGAGAGTAAAGGACAATATTCAGTGACTTTCTTGTCCCTGCTCTTCAATCACGATTATAGTCATAAAAATAGACAGAAACCAAACAGAAGCTTTGATTTCACTGCCCCAGGTGGTGCTGTAGGAGCCTGCTGCCAGCAGTACACTCAGCCCTGGTTCTCAAGCCTGGACGGTCGGCGGTTTAACCTGGACAGCTTTTTAAAAATATACGTGTACGAATACATGGGACATGGTCCCATAGTGTAGTGGTTAGCACATCTGCTTTACACACAGAAGGTCCTGGGTTCGCGCCCCAGCGGAACCACGGTCCATGGTCTACGGCCATGCCACCCTGAACGAGCCCAATGTCTGATCTCGGAAGTTAAGCAGGGTTGGCCTGGTTAGTACTTGGTTGGGAGACCACCTAAGAAGACCAGGTGCTGTAGGCATAAATAATAATAATAATACAAAAATAAAAAATAAAAATATACATATACAAATACAGACATGTACACAAATTCCTTGGGCCTAACTTCCAGAAAATTCTCTTCACTAGTAGTTTCTAGACACTGGTTAGTTATATCGTTTTCATGGATCCATAGAGAAATGAGAAAAATAAAGAAACTATAGCAAACTTTCAAAAAAGCAAAGCTCAGTATTATACTTAATTATCCTTAAGTTATATACTAAATATTTTTTGGCATTAAAATGTTTTTCATTCATGATTTCATGGAAATAATAGCTGAGATAGACTGTTGGTTGATTGGGTTTTATATATCGTCCTTTCTTAGCAAAATAAAAATTTGGTAGCATTATGTTTGTCTGAAACTTCTTCAACCTTTTTACTACTCAATGAAATACAATAAACTGAAACAGCTCTAGATAATTAGAAAACACCTTTGCCTCCTTGCTGCAGACACTTAAAAATGTCCCATGCATTTATTCCCATACTCTGAATCAGTAATAATTCACGATTAATTCTATGGTGTTACATGTGTGTTACATACATACAGACAGACAGACAGACACATATTTTTATCTATGTCTGTCTGTCCATCTACCTATCACTTTCCTTGCTCCTCAGTTCCACTTCCAAACCATTTCCCCTATTTACTTCCTCAAACTCCCAATTCGAGCACATGTCATTAGATTACAGCATAGCACATTTAGAGAAATTTGAATTTGGCTCAATTATTAGATAATGTTATAAATACTTTCTGAAGTGTAATAATGGTATGGTGCTTTTTGTGGAAGCGTGTCTTCATTCAGATGAGAAGCATGCTAAAGTATTTGAGAGTTAAGTGTTATATTTTCAATTTTCTGTTGAAAGTACATTTTTAGCTAAAAAAAACAAACAGTATATATGTATGTATGTAAGGAGAGCAGGGTAGAGAGCAAGAAAACAAACACAGAAAAACAGTAACAACTGGCCAATTTCGGAATGGGTACAGGGCTGTTCCCTGTACCATTATTTCACCTTTTATTTAAGTTTAAATGTATTCAAAATAAGGTATTTAGGGGGGAACGATGAAAAGAAAATACTTAAAGATGAAAACGTATACTTTTCCTATATAAACATTAATCAAAAAACATTGCGTTAAGAGACAGGTACTATCTAGGGACTGTCTGACGTGTTCCTGCATTTCCCATTTTCTCCTCTCATTTTTCACCCCTTCCTCACTCACTGTGGCTGTATGTAACCTCACTATTGTTTTACTAACCAAATAGAAGCCATCAGAAGAGAACGACATCATATTCGCACTGGACCCATAATTGCCTCCCCTTCCATTACCACGGAGAAACCACCTGACTCGACTCTTTCACTTAGAGAGTGAAGCTCATCCCCTCTCACATAATCAGCACAGGCTCCACTTCAGAAATTATTTTCTCGCAATCTCTTCTGCATCATTATTTTCTCCTTCTAGGTGAAGCCTTTCTTTTTTGGTATGCAGATATCCTGTAATACCTCTTAATACCTAAAAACCATCTCATTGGATGCCCATGTCTCCTCACCCACCCCGTCTCTCTGCTTCCTTGAACAGAGAAGTTCCTTGCAGTGGATATACCTGTCCCAGTTTCTCATTTTCCATGCTCTGCTCAACATTCTCCACTGTGACTTTCTTCCCCGCTGCTCCACTGGAATCATTTTCTCAGGGCCTACGAAAGCCCCCATGTCATCAAATCTAAGGCTTGCTTCTCAGTTCCGGCTGGCCTCGGCAGTCCTCAGCCCCGGGCACTGAGAAAAAAGCTTTCTCCTCCTGGCCTCACCGTCTAACAAGGATCTCGAACTGAATCCTCCCAGAATGGAAATCATTTCACCTGCTGCCCCAAAAGCTTCTCCTCCTTGAGTCTTTACTATTTCAGTAAATAGAACCACAATTCACATAAAGTGAAAATTTTGAAAAATCCTACCCTGTCCTCAACTGTGCACTGTTTTCTTATATCACACATCCGATCCATTACTAGACTCTCGTCTCCACTTACAAACCTAACATTTCTCATGACCTCCACCACCATCTTCCTGGTCCAAGGAGCCATCCTCTCTCTCCAAGACTGCAATAACCTCTTAAGTAGATTCCTCATTTTCGTTCTTGCCTTCCAGAGCAAATTATCCAGATGGAATCCAGAGTGATCGTAAAAGATTTATCACATGTCACTTCCCTGCTCAAAACTCTCAAACTGCTTTCTGTGTGAAATTATACCTGAAATAAAGTCCAAAGCTGTTGCCTCCGAGGCCATATGCAATCCATCCCCACCTGCTTTCTGACCTGAAATCTTACCATTAACTCCTCTCCAACCCACTAATTCCTCTCTCCACTCTATTCCAGCTACAATGCCTTTCTTGTTCTTTATTAAACACATCCGGCTCATTCCCACTGAGGAGCCAAACTGGACAATTAGTATAAAAAAAATTATCTATTTCTTACCCCAAACTGCCACCCATGCTGTAGTTATTCTAGACCAGCGGTCCCCAACCTTTTTGGCACCATGACCGGTGCTCCTATGAGAATCTACTGCCTGATGATCTGAGGTGGAGCTGAGGCGGTGATGCTAGCGCTGGGGAGCAGCTGTGAAAACAGATGAAGCTTCGCTCGTTGCCTGTCACTCACATCCTACTGTGTGGCCCAGTTCCTAACAGGCCATAGACCGGTACTGGTCCACGGCCCAGGGGGTGGGGACCCCTGTTCTAGACCACTGTTTTCCAAAGTGATTGGGCTATAAAATCAATTTAATCAATTTAATCTATCTACCTCTTAAGAACCACGAACAGTGAAGTTGAAAAACTTACCTCCTTGCTAATTTTCTCCAGCTGGGTTTGGTAGTCAGCTAGTTTTGTCTGTACACGGGTTTTGATTCCGGCAACAGGACAACTTCGAAGGTTGGTCTCTATTTCTTTCATGTCTTTCAGCGATGATTCAATTGTTTCTATTTCATTAACAAATTCCTAAACACATAAAATAAGCCCTCGTTGAGTTCATTCCCATAGAAGTGTATGCCATAATTACAGTTTGTCTGCTTTTATCCCCACGCGTGTTATAAGAACAGACTGCTAGGAAATCAAAACTTTTACCTACTTCAGGAGTATTGTGCCTTAAGAAGTTCATTTCACCTGGGTGCTTCATACAGCCATCTGCCAAATTAGACTGGGAATGCTTGACTCTCAGCAGGAAATAGCACTTCTAATTAATTTAGAGAAGCCTGGTGATTTCACCAAATATAAACTGCATGTAGTATTCCTGGCAAATTCCATTTGTTAGATATGTTTTTCCTAAATTCTCACCATGTGTCACAATAAGAGCAATATACAATTGGTAAGTATGACACTGAGGTTGCTGTCGTAATGTAAAATAGCAATTCCTAATGAACTAAAATTGCTCGTTCCATCCAAAATTCTATAACCATAGCCAAAAATAGAATATAAATAATCAGTCATTTTTTATTAACTATAAAGTAAAATAAAAAGGTTTTTGATGAAAGATATTTTATCTACTTTTATTGTCATATCATATTCTTACAACGTTAATAACAGTAGCCAACAATAAAGGAAAAGAAGAACATGTTATTTATTATAGCAGATTCCCCAAATCAGCAGAACTCACTGAGCATTGGTCAAGCTGCCTTTGCAGGGCTTCAGCGTCTCCTTGGACAGCTTGCTCTTTCATTAAGAAGTCTTTCACACCATCCATCCACTTTTCAATGACTTTCGAATCAGCCTAAATCGAACACAATAACAAAGGGGGATATTACTCAGTGACATTCAACCTACTACATCTCAAAATCTATTGCTACTGGAAAGAAGACAATTTTTCAAAACTTTGATAGCATCATTTTCATTTACTTTATTTCTTTTTTTAAATCTTCCAACTTGAAAATAAAGATTTTCTTCATGATGGGCTAAAAGTCCTCATAAGACGATATTCTGGTGATCATTCCAAACATTCTAAAACACTCTCCAGTGAACCAAGCTATTTTGCTTAAATGTGAGAGATAGCTATGATTAAAAATTCAAATCACAGGAAATAAATGCTTTCCTAGGTAAAATCGGCTAAAAATCTTTTGTTCTCATATAATTTAGAACAAATTTTCCCCTAGAGTTAGCTACTCAAAGCAGGAATAAAGAAACAGCATAGTAGAGGAAATGCAATAGGTTGTTTTTAGTTCTGCTGTTTGATGCCTTGTTATCTGAGAACCCAAGACGGTCTGCTGTCCAGCTCCATCTTTCATCCAACTTTCACTAGTCACCCACTATAACCCGGTTACTGTGTATGGTGCTGGGGCTGTCAAAAACAAATGAGAAAGGAAACATCTGGCAGAGAGAAAGAGACGTCAGAGAGGCAGTAACACTGGAACTGGCCCTTAACGAATACAAATAAGTAGGTCCAAGTTTATCTACAAAACTGGAGTAAGGTAACAGTCATTTCTTCCTAAGGCCTCTCAATCTCTCATCGGTCAGCCTGACTTGTTAATTTCTCCTGTATTAAGCTGAATTTGTTTCCTTGTACCTTCTTCAAGTCTTTGCTTCTCCTTCATCTCCAGGCATGGAAATAACTATCTTGTTCAGAAAACACCTTTAGATTTGAAGGCAGCCGCCATGCCTTCCTTTAGTCTCCCATTGGTTAAACTTTCCTAATTCCTTTCATAATGTCTTGTAGGACATGATATCCAGGTACTGCACTCACCACTCTGATCAACGCATTCTGGAAACTACATCGATGCTTTTAATGTCCTTACAATATGCTACACGGAACTATTATAATTCTTATTCTTATAACGTTAGAATGAATGACAACAATGGAATCTAACTGGTATTTCAGATACGAAGAATTACACTCATAAAATGCTATCTTAAATTAAGTTTTATTTTCCTTATTGTAGGGTTGTTTATTGTTCCTTTTGGTTTTTGTCTTTATAATAGATAACAACAGATACATTATTATAATACATATATTATTCGCAATATTATGGTTAGCTAAAACTCCACAATTCCACAGAGATAATGTTTACCATCCTGTGCAAATACGTGCTCATCCCTCTTATTCCAAACACAGTTTTGAAAGCCTTTTTAGTCCCACCGTACACTTTCCTCGAGCATCCTTTCCCTCCGTTCTTTAGCCTGCCTGTCACTATTCTCACATGCCCATGCTGCTCTTTGTCTTATGCATTATTTCAATCGGTGACGCATCTCTTCCTCGTGTTTGCTCCAGCATTCTAAAATCTCATCCCAGAAGACTGCTTAGTAAGACATGGCCAGGGCAGGGTGAGGTGGGGTATGTAAAAAAGACAAAAGTGCAGAAAGAGAGAAAGTATGAGACATCTATAGAGTTTGTGAAGAACTTTTTCTAAATGACCATTTAATTTGTCACCATTTTTAGTGCTGTGAATCTCCGTTCTGAACTTTTTAAGAATTCGAGGCAGCATGACTGCTGTATAACTGGGTAATTCATTAAATCTTAGTCTTAAATATGAAAACTAATAGTCTCCTGGGCCAATGACTTTTGACATTTACATGGAAGCATTATAGTCTAAGCAAGTTTTAATCACAGTCAGCCAGGTCGAAGCAAGGGGCTCAACAATCCCAGTCGTTGGCATACGAAAGTATGAGAGGAAGTTTTACGGTATCAACCTCCTTCCTTCCTGTCTCTCAGACACACCCACGTGAGCACACACAATTCACAAGCAACTGTTTCTTCTCTCTCTTACACTTCAACACGAGAAAAAAGAAAGAGGAAAGCAACAGACAAGCCACGTAGAGCAACTGATCACCCCAACAAAAACAAAAGGAACAGACAGGAATCTGCAAAGCTGTTTCTGCCACTAAAAATCCTACAGGTAATCCTGACCACGCGAGTTCTAGGAAAGGCATTGTGCCGCCCCATGAAATGAAAAACTAAGTTCTGAATTCCAGGCTCAGCACCTTAGCAGCCATGAGGCTTTGAGAAACTAATTTCTCTTTTTTGAGCCTCATCCATAGAACAGGAATAATAATAGCTACTTTGCCTGGTTACTGGGAAAAACAGAGATAATGTTTAGACAGGGCCTGATACAGAGCAGACATGCAATAAATGGTAGCTATTATTTCTAACATCTACAAAACCAAGTGCTTTATTACCAAGATTAACCCCAGAAAAGGGTTACCACTTCCAAATTCTAGTGTTTACTCCCATCAGAGACTCCACGGGAATTAAGTAGCCAGAGTGAGCCCATGTTTGCATAAGCGTCTAAATATTTTTAATTGCTGCCAACATTAATGCTTGTTCTATCATATAACTGTTTAAAAATAATTGTTTAAAAATAACTGTTTGAAAGAGCTACAGCTTAGGATATTTCTGACTAGACCTGGCTGAATCAGCTCAGCAGAGGACGCCAAGTAAATGAGGGAAGGTCCCACTGTAGGAATGCCTGACAGGAGATTCACAGGACATTCCCACCTGCAGCTACACCATGGGGAAGGGGTCACTAGGTCACTAAGATCAATCCTAACCACCAACTGGGGAGCAGGAGACAGGGAGCTCTGCTTGACCCTCTGTATCCCCCTTTCCTTGGAAGGAAAATACTGTCTCCATCCACTTGTAGCAGTGTTTTCTGTGCTTTAAAAAAATACCAAACGTCTTGGTTCATCTCTCAGTCAACAGTACAGCAAAGAGGTCACAATGAAATTGAAAATGCTCACATGCAGAGTGTGTCTTTGTCCATTTAAAAGTCACTGAGCTGAGGAACTTGGGAGTTTCTAATGTACAATGAGTAATTTTTTTCTCCACCTCCATCTATTTGCAGAATGAATATATGAATACATATTAACATGAATATATGAATATATGAATATATATATTAGATTGAGTAATTTCTAATGTCCTATCTTCTTTGGAGGATCTCAGTTCTTTGCAAAATTATTAGTAAATTTCTAAAATAAAAGTCGGTCATTATTTCACATGCAAAAAATATAACCCATAAGTTCTAATCCAAGGCAGCCATTTCCCACTCCTGTTTATACTCATAAAGTCTCAAACAAATATAAAATGATTAACATGATAATTTTGAAAAACCGAAGTATCAAATATTCTATTTAGAAGGGCCACAATTCTACATTAGCCAATTACTGCTCAAAAGCACTGACTCTGTAAGCATTTTGGATGGGTAACACCTGCTGTTGGGTCACAGAAAAGGAATGAGAGGTCATTAAAACAATGTCACAGCCCATCTCCCAGCCCGGTCTCTGAGCTAAGGGTAGAGGAAATTTGAAGCTCTAAATTGAAGACAATAAGATACCATGGTACACAATTACCTCCTGAGATTTTTTTTATGACTAAATTCTTGGCATTTTATTTTGTTCCTCCCTCATCTGTTGGAATGGCCACAGCTTTTTAAGCAGTCCATTTCTAATCCACGACTTCGGCAAAAAGAATTGTGAAACCAGAATTAAGACAGTAATTTAAGGTAATAAGGTTTCTATTTTGTTTGGTATTATAATATTCATTAACCTCAAAAACACCCTTTAAAAAGTGTTACCTCATTCAGTAGGGAGGACCAGCAATGACGTAGCTACACATTTCTTTACCGGAAACTAACAGAGTTCTTAAATTTAAGGTTTCGAATGAATGTGCCAATATTCTCTTTAGTGAAGCAAAATGTATTCAAAATGGGGGGGCGGAAATAAAAACCTTTATGAGATAATTATATCACTTATATGTTACCTAGAAAAGGCTTAAATCGGCCATTACTGAATATTACTCTTAGAAAGTAGTTACCATTGTGTTTTTATGCTAAAACGATTTCCAAAGTCACTTCAAAACCTGGTTATACATTTCTCAGAGCTCTAGCACGTGCCCTCCCTGACTCTGGGTCAGAGGGCAGCATGTCTGTGCAGTGTGTGCCTTCAACTATTCAGTGACTGCAGGAAGGTGTGTGTCTACACGGTGTCCTGCCGTTCAGGGAACCAGGCGTTCAGATTTTATAGACCTAACCTCGCTAGAGAAGTACCTGTCCGTAAGGTGTTTGAAAGTACCTTCAAAGCGGTTACAGTCACATCTACTTACTTGCTGTCCACCAGACAAGGTTCCTATTCTAAAAGAGGATATGCCTTAGGGGAAGAGATCCGGGAGCCTAGAGAGGGTTGGCCTGAGATCAGGTTATTGTGCAGGTGTAAAACCACGCAGAAGGAGGGGGGGGCGGGAGATTAGCTGTGGGTGTGGTGCTCAGCAAGACTGAAGGCTGCTTACAGAAGCAGCTTACTGTTAAAGGATGATGAGCATAAGCAGAGAAGAGGAGAATGTGAATTTCTAACAAGTAAGTGACATTTCCAGAGAAAGGCAATTACCCAGCATGGTCTTGCACTGTCACCCCCACCCAACTCAGTTCACAGGGGAGGGTGCAGCAGGGCTTTGGGACGAGGAAAGGGCAGGAGCTACACGGTGTCTGGGAAAACATTTCCATGGCAAAGACAACCAGATCCTTTCCAGAAGTGTAATTCTGGCACCGGTGTGGACAATGAATTCCAGGGGGAAGACATGGAAGCAGCAGGCAGATTTTCAGGGTAATGAGATTGTCAGGGAAAGAGGTTACATGAGAGTCTGCACACGGCAGGAAGGAGCTGCTGGAGGGGTCCGAAGATGCAGGAGTGGTGGTGAATATAAGACAGACATTTGTGTGGTCTTTGAGGAGGGTTTCATGATTCCGCAGTTAGCCCACACTGCAGGAGATCTTGAAAAGCAAAAAGGAAATAATAGGAACTATCCTGCAGCCTCTGAATCCAGAGATATTATTGCTGCAAATAAGTAGCCTCAGGATTTTATAATATTTAATCCACATAATACATAAGAAAATCATGTCAGTAAAATCAATTAAAAAATTAGCTTTTATGTGTACTTTTAAATGTTTTTATGCCTGGAAGAAGTGGGAAGACCTTCCATGAGGTAATTTTAAAAGCACCAATTAACATTATAATTCTTAAGTACAAGAGTTGAGGTGATGACTTTGGCAAAGAATAGATAAAAAAGAGAAATTTAAGAACGTATTTAAGAACTGTGACTAAAAATATGCAGGTCCAAACTCTCTATCTCTGTAAAAGGAATCAGCCGTGTAGACAAAGGAAATGTATGCATGTGAGGAAAATACTATTTGTCAACAAACAACAGAAAATTAAAATTTGTACACAAATGACACAATCACCTTATTTGTACTGGAGGATGGTAGGAAAACTTAAGCACATACCTATGAAAATACTGTCAAAGTTTAAACGTGCTATGGCAATAAAAGGCATTATATTATTATTTTGACTAACAAAAATTCACACTCCAAACTCGTGCATTTGAATACCATCTAGTTAAATGTCCCTCATGAAGTTCCACTATCATTTGTCTCTATTAGTGTGGAAAAAATTATTAGAATTAGTAACGTTCACGAACTTTTTACTTTTAACCTCTAGCAAGGATCACTGTTAATGTTAGCTGCCTCCAGGGGGAAAAAAAATAGTATTGGGCAAGAAAGAGAACTTTAAATGTTCATTCTAAATACTTCTCTATTATCCAGTTTCTTCGATGAGCATTATTTATGCTTTACTTACAATTCAAAATGCATTTTAAAAATAAACAAGTCAACCACTTTGTTGCGCAAAAACCTCATCACAAAGTGGCATTGAATTAAAAACCTGTCCTCATGCTTAAAGACAAATACAACTTAAATGCCTAAAAAATTATAAATCAGGTAATTAAAACAGGGAAAACGATGCTAACCTGAAAATGAATATTTTTGTAATTATCTTTGGTTGGGAAAATTAAGTTTTCCTAAACGAATTGCAAGTAATTAAGTAACAACCAATTCCTTCAAAGCAAATAAAGGAGTAAAAGTGTTCCTTAGAATTTTTTTTTTATATATTATTTATTATTATTTATGCCTATAGCACCTGGTCTTCCTAGATGATCTCCCATCCAAGTACTAACCAGGCCTGACCCTGCTTAGCTTCCAAGATCAGACATCGGGCTTGTTCAGGGTGACATGGCCATAGACCATGGACTGTGGCTCTACTGGGGCATGAACTCAGGACCTTCTGCATGTAAAGCAGACATGCTAACCGCTACACTACAGAAATACATCCTAGAATTTAAAAATATATATTTCAATGAAGAAGTTTCTTCTTAGGGAATACAGACTCTGTCAACAATCTTGTAGTTAGGACACAAAAAGTTAAGAAAAAAGAACTGGACATTACAAACCTGGACATTACAAACAGTAATAATGACAACAACAAAAAGTCTATCCAGATGCACATGTTTGATGCAGTGTATTTCTAATGGAAATAAATTTGGCACGTACTCCAACTGGCCACTTTAAGTACCTGAATTTGCTATATTAAAAACAACAACACACTGAAGCCTAACTAAAGCTGGATTACTATAATCACAGGGCTCTCTTTTGTGTTTTGAAGAATATTTATTCTCCTTAAATTCCACATTCAAATATTGGCACACATTTAGCTAACCCTAAAATATACCTTTAAGAGTCAAAAGAAGATTAACCCTTGGGTTAATTAATAAACCCTATAAATTTCCCTAACTACGTCGCAGATTTAAATTTGAAAACAAAGCAAAGTAAATATGGGAAATATTTAATCCAGCACTGCTCAACCTTTCCACTGTTGACATTTTGGGCCAAAAAATTTCTTTTGTTATGGGGCTGTTCTGTTTATTATAGAATATTTACCTGCAACCTAGGCCTCTACCCACTCAATGTCAATAGCACCCTACCTTCCCCTACAGTTGTAACCACCACAAATGTCTCCAAACATTGACAAACATCCTGAGCGGGGCGGGGTGGGGAGGACTGAGGTGCAAACTGGCCCTTTGCTTTGGAACCACCGATCATCCAATGCCCCGACCACAACCAGAAATTTTAGAATTAGGAATAAGGGTAAAGCTGGGTTTTAAAGTTGGAAGGAATTACAACTCAAGACAGACAAGGGGAAGTGGATCCACTCACAAAAAGGTAAATGAGTCAAAAATACTAAATGACACAGAACACACGCCCCTTCAAAATTAATGGTTTATTCTAAAGAGAGCGCGGTGTAGAACTGCAGCTTGCACTCAGAAAACCACTTCCTTCACTACTAACAACACACACACACACACACACACACACACACACACCATCAGAACCCTCGCCATCTTTATTCTCCTCCTGCTCATTCGCTGGACCTGTCCACTGGCTCCTGGATGAAAGGGTCTCCCTCCAACCTCAACAGTCACCCTGTCATCTCATCTTTCTTAATCATTTCACGCTCACCTGGATAGCCTACCTGCATTCTTCTACCACATCTTATTCTGATTTTGATTTTTAAAACATCATTTTCAATAATTTTTTTCTTCATTTTCAATCTTTTCACTTTTTTAGCAATACCCTTTATACAAATTCTCCTGGGATCTAAATCCAAATATATAAATAGATATAATCTCTTGTATATGTTCTCTGGGGATGGAGATATACATATATATATATTTCCTGATCTAAATATCCTATTACTAATCTCATCTCAGTCATTGAAAAGTATTAACCGAGTGCCTGCCTTCTCTGTGCCAAGATGTACTTTTAGAAGTACATCTTGCGATACCTAAGTGCAAAACCACATGCACCAACGACCCAGGTAAGGAAGCCTTGGGACGGCAGGGAGCCTGTGAGGAGGGAGGGAGTATGACAGGTTCTTTCTTTATCCAGACCTTTCCTATTGGAAAACCAGGTGATTTGGAAACTTGACTTCTCCACCTTCTTCACATGTAAAATCTTAAAATCCTGACTGTCTTACCTTACACATTGACTTTCACCCCATTCTCCTATGTCCTCACATTTATCTTTTCCTGTGAATTTTATCCCTGCTTCATCTGTCAACATTTTCAGAGGCAGCAGAGTACTCTGTTTCTGAATTTTCATGCACCTCAAATTACCTGCTTTTTCCAATCTGACGCCTTTCGTTGATAGTCTAATTCATATTTTTCATATTTATTCCAAATGTCTAAAACCCTAAAGCTTCAAAGACTCTGCTGAGCATCTTCCACCACTCTAACTGAATTACCTCTGCAATCTAGTCACCGGCTTGCATTATCATGCATGCTGCTCCCCCTGAAACATTATTCTGACCATTTTTAAGCTATTTTCTCTTATTTTTGTGCTCTCCAGTACACGAAAAGTATATCTCTAATAAGCTATTTGTAAATCCCAACTTAAGTGCATAATAAATGTAGGACTAGAAAGAATGCAAAATACTCAAATAATAGGTGTTCAAGTCTTGCATGATTAACTACTATTTTACCCTGCAATAAACTTATACTCCTAATGGCCTCCTGATTTACCTCAAAAGTTCTGAGTTTGGGGGTAATTTCTTCAAGCAAATGCAGATCTTTGGAAACTTTGACCTTTAATTTGTTCCACTTTCCTTGAACATCATTAAATTCTTGATGATACATTTTTTCTACATCTGGAGAAACGTTTTTCTCCAAAGCCTTTGTTTCTTCTGCAAGTTTATATAATGCAGGTTTTTGATTCTCGAGGATTTCATCGAGGGCCTAGAAAAAAATATTTTAAAGATTAACAATATGCACAATGATTTGCTTATACAGACATAATAATATGAGCTATGGGTAATTAAATATCACTTTCTAAAAAGCATTTGATCAAAAAAGAACTGTGAAGAACTCATGTAAAAAATATAAGCATAGTCAAAAAAGTTAAAGCTTTCTTTTCATGAAGTTGTCTGTGGGCCGGACATAATATATCCTCTACACTAAAAGCCACTGGAACAGCACATCCAGTGAGGGCCAAGGGTGCAGCGTTCGATAGTTGATCTATTTTATCTGATGAAATGGTTCAGAACCCGGTATCATAAATGACCAGGGAAGCATTTTTGTTCAACATAGAAAAAGGACAATACATCGATTCAATTGATATTCTTCATTTTATTAAAGATATTTTAGTAGATTATGAACAGAATGAGAATTTTAAGCGAATTACAATAGGATAGAATATGGTTTTATTCTTTGAAATAGTTAATATAACTATCTTTTAGCTGAAGTGCTATGTTATAGTAATTACCTTCAAACTGTAAGAAATTTTTGACCAATTTTGACAAATAGTGACAAATATTTTTAAAGTAGTTGAAAAAACATTTCAAAACATAATGAGATATTAGAAATGATTCCAGATGTCCAAGACCTAAAACATATATTACCTTTTTTTCTTGCAGGGCCTTCTCCATCTTTACAAGATCATTCAAGACGTTCAAAGAAGTCTCGGCCTTACTTTCTGAGTCATTTAGCATATCTTTCAGTGTTTTCAGCATTTCCAAATATGCTTGTCCAGGTTGGCTTTTCAATTCTGTTTATTTAAAAATACTTAGTTTGAGAAAACTATATTAGGAACCTAATATTATTACATATACTGTTAATCTACTAAATGTAATAAATGAATTCTAATACATAAAAAGTTAAACTACATAATTAAAATTAAAAAAGGTCTCTGTTAGTTACTAAAATGATTCCACTGGTGTCTCTGAGAGTCAGACAGGGACTTCATTCCTGTAGATGTTGATGCTTGAAATATTAACTTATCCACTATCATTTCTCTTCATTTTGTCATGATGAAATGTCTCTCTAAAGATGGTAGGACAATGTTCTTTTTGTCTCGTATAATCTCTTTTTTCCCCAGTAGCTACACAAAGAGTGAAAGAAAACAAAGATCCCTTCAACCAGTCTTCTTCTAAGTTGAAGTGTATGGACAAACTGCCACCTACAGAGTGGTGGACATCATATCAGAACACCATAAGCCAGGCTGCCACAAGTACTCTGAGAAACGATGACTGCAAAAGCCAGCAGAAATGACGTCTACTTCACCCACCAATGTAAAAATCACAGACAAGCAACATCCGCGTGGAAAGGAAGACAGCCCAACTGAAACACAGAGCGATGAAAACAGCTATAGCAGCCAAAGTGAAGAAACAAGCGGCATTATTCACAAAAGGCAAAAGGTGGAACACAGATGCCCATCAACGAAAGAACAGATAAACAAAGTGTGGTGTATACACACAATGAAATATTGTTCAGCCTTAAAAAGGAAGGGGATTCTGCTACAACATGGATGAACTTTGAGGATGTTGTATGAAGTGAAATAGGCTAGTCACAAGAAAACAAATACTATAAGAGGAATCTAGAATGGTCAAACTCTTTGAAACAGAAAGTAGAAGGTTGGTGCCAGGGGCCAGAGGGAGCGGGTAAGGGACAGCTGTTGTTTAACGGGTGTAGAGTTTCGGTTTTAAAAGATGAAAAGAGCTCTGGAGATTGGTTGCACAACAATGTGAATATATTTAACACTACTGAACTCCACACTTAAAAAATGGTTAAAATAGTAAAATTTATGTTTTATGTTTTTTGCCACAATTAAAAACAAATAATTTTTTTTAAAGTTAAGAAACTAAATATTTAAATTCTCTATTGATCCTTGTCAAAAAGGAAAACATTTTGTACCAATAAATTTAACAAGAAGTATTCTCGAACATTTCACATTCTAGGTTAACTGAATTCAATGAACAGAGTTTGGTGTCCAACTGCCTTTCCAAAAGAAAGGAAATGTGACACATTTGTTTACCATGCACACATACAAATTCTGAAAAGTCAATACATAATCTACAATTATTGTAAGGGTATTGCTAAATGTATACCTTTTTAACATGCACTACCCATAATACCTAATACAACAAAATTCCTAACTTAAACAACAGCAAAGGAGAAAGAATATATAACATATGAGTGATGAGCTCTCAAACCTTTAACTTTCCAAAACCAGGTTTATTCCAAAAGTAAAAACTCTAAAATTCTTCAGACTTTGAAAGAAGAACATGATTTCTTTAAAAAAATAAAAATAAGTACTTGCTAAAACTTGAACCATTTTAAGCAAACTGAAGTAAGTAATCACTCTTTTTATCTCTATCAGAAACGATGTTAGCTGGCCTCCTTCAATGAAAGGGAAAACAGCATCCTGTTAAAAAGCCTTAAAAATCATTGTATCCTATTAACACGATTTTAGAAAGCTGCCTGCGTTTTTACAAACAAGTGTGAATCCAGAAAATAATCTGAATATACTTTAATACCTGTAACAGTAGCAGGCACAGAGGGAAAAAGAGTGAGTCTGATGCAAATCACGTGAGTGTACTAAAGGTCTAAATAGTGGGAGTAAATTTTAAAGTAAGACAAACAGGGAGGATATAGGAAACAGTAGCTTTACCATCCTCTAGCTGTTGCTGACGATCCTCCAAATCCTGTTGCACAGACTGGTAGCGGCCCAGAAAGTGATCGAAGCTCTGCTGCACAAAATCTGGGGCAGAAGGCCTAGACTTCAGGGCTGTGTAGCTGGCACGCACCATTTCAATTTTGGGGTGCAGGCCAAGGAGACTGGTCAATTCCCGCTACAGAAGAGAAAATATAGTCACATAACTCACCAGAAAGGAACCTCCTCACTGAAAGTTAATCAGAGCCAACAGAATTAACCTAACGCCCGTGATAGAAGTAGCATCTCTTTAAATACAGGAATGGGCACAGAATTCTTTCATGTCCCTTTACCTGACAGGAGTCCTTCAAACTCGGCAAGGCGCGCTGAGGAGATTCTGAAAAGGGAGTGTGTTTTACTCTCTCCTCCGTTGCCTTTACGGTCTTTTCAAGCTCGTTGAGTTGCTTAAAGTAAGCATTTATATCTTCCTGGAGCTGAATCTTCCTTGCCAGATCTTCCAAATGCTGAGATACATTCTTGCATTCTGATAATACCTTCTCCAAAATATTTTTCGTATCTTCAGTAGGGAGACCTTCTACAGAGACATGAAATATAAGCAGGCACTTCATATGGTATGACAAAATTTGTCTGGGGTTTATTATAAACATTCCAGCACATTCAAAATAATGAAGCAATGTCACAGACAATAACCACTCCCTAAGTCCCTTTTAATACAACAAAAAATTATAATGATGGAATAATAATATAAAATAAATACTATAAAATAAATATAAAATTTGAATTATGATGATGAAATAATAATGATGATGATGATAAAAATAACTGTTCAGATCCTTGACCAAAGTGAGAGAGGAAGAGCTTGAAGTAGTGCTATGATCACGAGGCCTTTCAGAAGACCTCAGAACTTCAGCCACTGCTGCTGCTTTAGGTGTGTTTGCATCTTGGCCCTCCAACACTCTGCTAGCTTCTAGTCTGAGCCAGGGAAATAAAATGAACTGTCTGGACTTGCCTGGGGCTCTGACATCAGAAGGCAGATACCCTTTGTCGGAAAAAAAGGCAGCTGGCTAGAAAAACTAGGAAGCAGTTCAAATCTTTGGTGACCAAAGCACAGTGTCATATGAATTACAATATGAATGGCAAGAATTTCCAGCACTGGGAGCAACCTGGAGGTTGTAGGGACATTAAGCCAGCAACCAGGCCCAAAGAGCATCAATACGCCCACTGGGGATGGTGCACATAGTCCAGCAAATACCAAAATATCAATGTAACGATCAGATTATCTACTTAAAAATATATCAAAAAATGCCATTATGTTTATTATTGACATTTTATAACAACTTTTTAAATGGGAATATCCCAACTGTTTTGTTTATTTATTTTAGTACATTATATCCTCAGGACTTATTTATCTTATACGTATTTTTGTTTGTCTCACATTTTTGAGAGGTGGAGAATGTTCATAGAAATAATGAAGTTATATAAAATAGTAGGTTTTATCATAGTCCAGACTTTCCCTGTATATGAAATACCATCAAATCATGTAAAATTACTATGAAAAAGTATGGAAAATCTGCAAAGGAATCTTTATCTCCTGAGGAGAGTATGCATGTTGAGATGAGTTTAACATCTTTATCATTTGCGTAAAAAGGCAATAAAAACACTTGTGCTTTGTAAATATATACAATCAAAACCCAGGGTAATGAGAGCGCTAAGAAAAAAAATGATATGTAAAACAAAGGTCACTTATGATTCACAAACGATGCAATTTTTAAATTTTCTAAAACACACTTTATCCACTGATAATTAGAAATGCAAGCACGACGTAATTTGAATATATCACTTATGTCAGTTGCTGAAGTTCATGGTCCACCATCACACAGGAAAAAGAATATTAATTAGACCTAGACAAAATACTCACACCGCATTTCGAGTTCCATTATCCCTGTTGTTGGGGGGTCATAAACAAAACAAGTTACCATTTTCCTGACAAACTATCTAAGCAATGAAGATCTGAGCTGTGCTTCTGTCGGGTCATTTCTATTCTAAGTGGGCAAAGGATTAACATCAACCGCTCCATTTTCATGTCAGCAATTTATGGTAAACAAAAAAGAAAATCAAGCTGGTGAATAAAATTTTAGAGATGAAAAATTATCACTGCTCATCTAGAAAACAGGGAAGAAGAATCCAATTTAGGTACTAGGCAAGCTGAAGCAACTTCTGCGTTTCCTTCTTTTTATTCAATGACAGTATTTCACTATCCATTTATTTTGCGCCTTTAAACCAATTCTCAAAATTTAAATCACCCTCCTCTAAGTTTGAGATAATGTAGGCTGGACCAATACCAAGCAATAATTAAAGACAACTTGCGTCATATGAAAGAAAAACTGTACATTGTCTTTTAAAATGATTGGTTTGATCCCAGAGACCCAGAGTTATTTTTTCTATTTCTATAGAACACCCAACTCTTAAGATCACTAACCAAACCCAAAATCAATAGTCCCTTATTTTATTAATTACCTAAAAGGGATAAAATACAACATATCCCTGCTACTTACACTCATTTGACTTTATACTTTTCAATCATTCACTACTAGACTCAAGGGAAACGTTTACAAAACATGGGACCATCAGGCTTATATACTTTGCCAGTGATAATGGGCGTCAATTCATAAAACCACATAATCCAAATAAATGTCCAACTACTCTATTTTTTAACAATCTAGGAACAAGATAACTAGAACCAACAAAATCAGATATAGCAGCAGTCAAATGAAACAGATGATTTCAGTTTTAAAACATTTTTATGCTATATGAGATATCACGAAACTTAATTCAAATGATTTAGCTGAAAAAGTCCAATCGGACTTGACTGTGGTGGCATTTTTGATGGTCCTCATTTGAAGAAACCAGTGACATGATTATGTGAACATCTGTTTTACTGAAGAATCTGATATGCTTTTCTAGTTGAATGGAATTATTTATCTGTCTCCTTACCTGGGCAGACTATGGTAAGAAGGCAGTAAAAAAAAAAAAAAAGTTTAAAAAGTCCTCTATATTAATCGGTGGTCTAAGATTTATTTCAAATTTATAGGGGAGAAGAGAAGAGAACTGAGGGAATCACCCGACTGTGCTTTCATTTCTGTTCCCTATTTCTGGTTTTATAGCAACAGTAGGATTATCAGCACTAACCACGTGTAGAGAAGTAATATGCAACACCATGAAATTAACATAGTGGATAACATGGGATGGCAGTGGGGGAGATTTTAAAAATCATTTTTATTCTCTCAGTCAGTAACAAAAAGCAAACACCCTCCAAAAAATAAGAAAACTAAACCTAGGACATACAGACCCTGTTTAAGATCAAGGCCTGTATTTCCCCGCTTCTTACCCCATCCTAAATATTTTTTATAACGGATGAGTTTTTTAAAATAAATAGAATTAGGGTTCTGTAACGAATGCATTTCTAGCCCTACCGAAACTCAAAAAACAAATGGGAATGCAAAATATAAAAGGTTTCTTATTAAATTAAACAAGTATGCTTTAAGTCACAATTCATTCATTCCCGTATAAAGCCATATATATTCCCCAGGATTACACCTGATAATTTTCAAGTACCATCTTCACATAAACTCAATTTCCAGTGTCTATACTTTAGGGTAGCCTATTCACAGGAAGATTTTACCCAACAAAAGCTACAGTCAGAGGAAGCAAAGAAGCAAAAGGGTTACATGACTGGGACACAAAACTGGAAAAGAACAGGAGACCCCAAGGTCTCCCGCTTCCCAATGCACTGCCATCCCCACTACAGCACACCACCTCCCGCCACTTTCTCTCACGGGTGGTCTTCCCCACCAACCTTAGCTCTCTAACTCTACCACACCAACTGAAAGCCAACACGGAAACGAGGCTCAAATAAAGTCAGGACGAAGACTCGTGAAATTACCCCACGTGCACATCAGACAAAGTCTGGTTCCCACGCTGCAGTGTTAATGTGAAAGTGCATCTACGAGAGTAACTACCCTAAAATTCAACACACAATCTATTACAATTATCAAAAGAATCAGCATCTCAGGCGAAAGTATAGTCTTTCTGTGTCTCTCGGTTGCTTCAAGTAAATACTTAAAAGAATAATCTCTACATGGGGTGCCCACACTCAGGAACTAAGACACTTAGCAAGGGAGATTTATGAATGAAAATACTATTCTATTTACTTTTTAAAAAGAAAAGAAAGGGAAAGGAAGAGAAGGGAGGGGAGGGGAGAGGATGAGAGGACAGGGGAAGAGAGGGAAGGGGACCAGAGAGGAAGAGGAAAATAAATCTGTACTAATAATCTATGACGGTGGTATATTTGCATAATTTCTAAATAAATGGACATATACTAGACACATACATATTTTGTATGTACTTATGTGACCCTACTCTATATACAAAATAAATCAACATTTTTTAAAGGCTGAGGTAAAAAATAATTTAAGGTTTTTAAAAATGTGGTATTCTAGGAGTGCAGGAGGATGACTAATTCATTAGGGACACCAGGGAACTTTCTGGAGAGATGTTCTGTATATGTGTGTGTAGGTTTATCAGAAAAACATAATTAAGTTTCATGTATATCAATGCAAATAAATTTGCTTAAAAGTGAAAACTGAAAAATAATGATAATACTCAAGGGGTGATGAGTGAGCAGAGATACAGATAATTAAGAATGGCAGAATACCCTTAAGTATGAAGCTAGGCAATTAGTACAATGAGGCTCATTATATTATTCTATTTGCTTTGTACATATTTACATTTTCTATAATAAAAAGTCAAAAAATAAAAAGATTGAAAACTATATCTTTGAAGATTCTTATCAAATTAACATTCCTAACTCTGCTTTGTGCTCTATGGCTTTTGTCAAGGAGAATTGCAACAGGCCTCCAGAGCACGTATCACCATTGGAATAAGGAGTGGGGCTTACAAGAAATGTCATTAAAAGCTAGACCAAAGAAAGAATCGTACACAAAATTGTACAGCAAAAGTGTTAATCTTTAAATTCCTCTGAGTCACTGGGTCTGTGGTAAAAATTTCAAATACAAGTACTATCTTATCAAATTTAAATACAAATACCTGTAATAAAGTAATATAGTACACTAAAAGTGATCAAAAATCAAACAACCTTAATTAATTTACCTTAACATAACTTCATTTCTCCAATATTACCAAAGTAAAATTTTCTTTTGCTAAACCCATTCGAAAAAATTCCCAACATATAACCCCAAAGGAGATTTTAAAATCTTCTACACCAGCACATTTTAACAGTTTTGCTGAAATATCAGACTCCAGTTTCCTGTTTTATCTGTTTTATGTAATCAGCCTCAGCATAAAATTTCACTTGAGAAAAGATTCTGATACCAAAAATGTTTTTTGAAAACCACTTTTCAAGCAAAGAGGATTAGAGTGTTAAAAATATATATATATTTGACTTGTCAAACTGTAAATATTATTGAAAGCCAGTATCTAAAAACATATTAAAAAAAAAAAATCAAATCTCACCTTTTCCCATTTGCTCCAAAAGGATTTGTCCAGTTTGATTTAATTCATCCAGTCTGGGCCTTCTCTCTGCCTGTTCCTTTTCTAATCCCTGGAAATAAAATCCCAATATAAAAATACTGAAAACTTTCTTTTCAATGTAATACAGATGTTATTTCAAGTTTTACTGTTTAATGTCCTCCTACATTAATTTGAGGTGTTACAAAGTTTACCTAAGAGAGTACTACGATACAAAACTATTCAATTTCCAGCTACCCTCTAGAACATCAGAGATGATTACATTTTACAAGGTAAATTCAAACAAACAATATAAAACTTTGGTTAATTTTATAAGAAAAAAAAACCATATACTATAACTATGAGTTCTTTCAAGAAGAAATGAGTCGAATTATTGTTTTAGATCCAGGATATCTTTCTATTCACATATATAACTTCCATATAGGCCGCACCATAAACTTTACTTTTTGAGTCAAATGAACCAAATGCGCTATGACAGAGATCATTGACAAAAATTAATTAACAAGACATAGAAATATTGTGAGTCTTAGTATTTTTTGTTGGTGTTATATTAAGTCTAGAGCCTACTGCAAACTACGATCACAACAAACACAGACTTCAATTTTATATAAAATTTTTAAATAATGACAATATATTTTAGGACCCAAGCTAAAGCATTTTGTTCTTTATGTTTGAGGAATGGCTCTTAGTTTTAATTTTTATGTCTCTATGGTTTGATATTTTCAATGTCTCTATGTGAGAGGGACAAGGGAAGACAAACTCCAGAACTTCTAAAAATCAGTTGAACAAAATTATGGAGGCACGCACAGTCAGTATTTGAAATTTTTCCCACTCTTCAACCCACAACTAATAATTATCTATTAATTAACTCCTCAAATAGTATCCACAATAGCACAATCAAAACTTCTAGGCAAGCCACACTATTTCAACCAGACAATCTAGAGAAGAACACCACTTCTAATTTCTACACATGTAAGAATAAATTTAGCTATCCTATTTTGACCCACACAAACTTTCCTGTGACTAAGTAAAACTATTTTTATAGTCAAAGATCAAGATATAACAAGAGTATAAGAAACACCATTTATTTTTGTAAAACTAAATAGCCATGCAAAAAGTCACCATCGAACTGGAGAAAAATTACTATGTGTTTTACACAAACTAAATTTTTCCAACTTTTTTTTTGATGGTGGTAGATTGGACTAGGGATTCTCCGTGCAGGTATTGCATTAGTTGGAACAAAGTATTCTTTTATTAAAACACATCCTTTTATTAAAGCTGATCTTTCCCCAATTTGCGAGGAAAATTAGAGATTAAAGCAACTGTTAAATATTCTCTATTTTGCATTTTTTCCAATACTTTGGCGTCTATACTACTCATCTAAAACAAAAATAAATAAACGTATAAATATTAAAGGAAAAATATAGAAATCATGTCAATCATGCCTCACATAAGCATATACAATTGTTATTTTTATCCCCTTGAATATTATAGTAACTATTTCTAGAAGTAAATTGTTCCAAGATCATAGGGTAGAATTTAGCGTATCAATATTTTGTGGGACTTGTTCCACTGAGATCATTTTAACTTCCAAATTCTTTGCCGCTTTAATGCCTTTGAGAATTGGTTTGTTAAATGATCATTAATGTCATCTACTGGTCTTTCGGAACAGTAAGAAGTATATGAAACTATGAAACACAGCCCTCATTTCTTACTCTCTCGACTCCCTGTGTGGAGCGCTTTGATGATAGAGCTCCTAGGTTAACAACCTTCCACGTTCCCCTTACCCACAGTCATCATTCTCTCCTTCCATAAGCCAAGAATTTCACCGAGTGCTGAAAATACAAGCTTCAATGGAAAACTTATCCTCACTTTCGAAGCACTTGTAGCAGGCATATAAACAAATAATGACATCAGTGCAATAAGAGCTTTCATAGAGGTATGGTCAAAGCAATAGGGAAGTCAAGATGAAGCACTTAACTCTTCCAGATGAGGTTAAGGGAAGTTTACTGAAATAGCGGGCATTTCAGCCACAAAAGGTGAATAAAAGGCCATTCTGGCAGACGGCACATGCTGAGGCAGAGAGTGAGAAAAGAGCAGGAGTCAGGAGGGCCGGAGCTCAGATGGGGGAATGAGGGGTGGGGAATGAGGCTGTGCTTAGAGGTGCGGAATAATGCCATCTGGAAGGCCCTTGTATGCTGGGCACTATGGACTTTACATTTTGTCCCCATAGCAATGGGAAGCCATTAAATTAATTGTGAGCACCGGAGCTGTGTGACCAGATTTATATTGTGGAATGATCCCTGGTTATAGAAGCCAAGGGCTATGAGAATTTAAGAAGGGAAGGGTAAACAGTGGCAAATGCTACAGAAAGAGCAGGTCTGATGAGAACAGAAATTCTTCCTTTGGATTTAGAAACTGAAGGTCAATGATGACCTCTAAATAAGAGCAGTTACAATGGAATGACGAGGCAGAAATCAGTCTCGACTTCTCATTCAAACACTCGAAGTCGGCCACGGTCTGACCTCAAACCACCTTTCCAACCTTGCGTGTGTACTTTCACACACACGCCTAGCAGGAAACAGAACGAAGTATTTCTCCAAAGATCACATCACACTCACCCACCTCCGTGCTCTGCTCAGTGGCCCCTTGCCCACTCAGTGTGCCCTTCCACCCATCTCCAAGCACCCTTCCTGCCTTCAGCTCCAGCTCGGGGCCACTTGGCTCTCTGGACTTCACCAGTGTCCAGAAACTACTGAAATCTTGGCCGCCACTCAATTCCCACGGTACCTACCACTTTCTAACTTATATCAGCAAAACCTACAGACATCTCGTTTTTCAAATGTTCTGCAAACTCTTTACAAACTATCCCTGATGTAGATTAGCAGTACAGAATTGTTCCAGATGCCCAAAAAGTTAATGAAAGGATGTACAGAGACTGAAGAAACATCAAGGCCAAATTGCTACTATCCTCTGTCACAATTTTCAGCAATACACAGATAGGTACAAAGTAGCAAAGCTAGGCTCCCGCAGATGTCAATAGTATTTACTTTTTAAAACTGTGTCTCTTAAGAGAATATACTGAAGAAATTTTGAGATTTGAAATAAAGTAGTCTTCCTTTATCCTCGGGAGACACATTGTAACACTCCTAGTGGATGCCTGAAACCACAGATAGTACCAAACCCTATATATGATTTTCCTACACATACATACCTCATATAAAGTTTATTTTGAAATGAAGCGCAGTAAAAATTTAGCAACAATAACAAATAAAATAGAACAATTATAATAACACACTGTAATAAAAGTTATATGACTGTGGTCTCCCTTTTAGTCAGTCTCTCACTCAAAACATCTTGCGGTACTCCACTAACCTTCTCACTTAAAGGAAGCACTATATGGCTTTCTTTGGCATGTCCAAATTGCCAATATCACTACTCTTGCATTTGGGGCCATTATTAAGTAAAGTAGTAAGGGTTCCTTGAACACAAGCACTGCGATACCTGGACAATCAATCTGATAACCAAGGCAGCTACTAAGTGACTAATGGGGGGTAGGCTATATGACGTGGATACACTGGAGAAGATATGATTCACGTCCCAAGCGGGACAGAGCAGGACAGTGAGAGACTTCATCATGCTACTAAGAACTTCACACGGTTTAAAACTCATGAATTATTTCTGAAATGTTCCATTTATTTTTGGACTGGGGCTGATCAGAGGTAACTACTGTAGTTTGTTGTGTTCAGAAACCCAAACATCTTCTGCATTTATAGTTATAAATTATTAGGTATCAGATTAAAATCTAATCAAGCTAAAAATGGAAGTAATATTTGGATCCCCTTAGAAGGACGTGTTCCTTCCTAGACATCTCAGTGGTTAAGGAAGGAAGGAAAACGCCTCCTCCACTCAGGGATCCGATACCAACCAGCTTGAATCAATTCAAACTTTACTACCATGTTCTAAAAGCTACGTGTCATGGCTACATTTATCAAACAGGAAGCTTTTGGATTCCATCACCTCTTTACACCAAAAAGCAAATCTATCCTGATGAAATATTTTATTCACTAGTATACTTTGGTTTAATGTTTTACCTTTAACTTCTTTTTCATTTCTGAAGTCTCTTGCATCTTCTTATATTCTTTTATCTCTGCGGCCTGAATGGCAGCCTTTGATTTCGAAATCCAGTCCAACAGCTCTGCACTTACAGCATCAAACCTGATTTAAGATTCAGATGTTACTATTTGTAACACATTTTCTTCTACTGTTTCATTTGGCTCAAGAAAAAAAGTGATCAAAACACCCATCAGGCATGTGTTTTTAAACACTCCTCAAAATCAAAACAAAACAAAAGGTAACCCAGAAATACAGAAACCACACAAAATAAGATCACACATTTACGATTAAAAGTATGAAAAAGTAACATTGTAATGTTAATAAATAAAAAAAATAATTTTTAAAATGTTTTACTTTATAGGAAACTATTTTTATAAACTCTTGTAGACTATGAAAAACAGACTTGGTTAGATAATAGCAGAAAAGAAAAAGTACGGACATTCCTAAAGCTAATGCCTTCTGTAATTCAACATGTTTTTGAGTAGAGCCTACTATATGCCATGCACTGGGCTGTGCTCTTGATATGAAGGTAATTCAGACACAACCGCAGACCTCAGGCAGCTTCCAGTCTAGCAAGGTCAATGGAAAGTAAAAGGCAATAACAATAAAAATGTGCTAGGTGCTAATTCTACAAATTCACAGGACAGCTCCTGATACAAACAGAGAGAGATAGCTTCTGGAATAGAACAACGGCATTAAGCTCAGGAGTTTTCCTTGCAAAGAGAGAACAAAGAAAGGAAAAACCACACTTAGCGCACTGCGAGTAGTTAGGTGTGGCCGGAATAGCGAGTACTAGGCAGGAAGGGACCACTGACAATGTGGCAGAGAGCCACACCAACCAGTTGCTGGAAGGCCCCGAAAGATAGATTAAGGAGTTCAATCTTAACCAAAGGACACTTGAGGACCAGTGCAGGGTTTAAAGCATGGGACTGACGCGATTATACTTGTTCATTAGTGTTCACTGAGAAGAAAAAATAAAGAGCGGCAAGACCAGAGAAAAGGGAGCAAAGGGAGCCAGAACTAAGGTGGTTAACAATGGACAAGAAGAAAAGGGAACAGACTTGAACGACACTGAGAAGGCCAGTCAGAACCACAGCGAGGAGGAACAAGGAGACACACATTTGCTGATTGCTGGCCATGTACCAGGCCCTTTTCTGAGTGTTTTATGTGTATTCTTAACTCAAGGCATCCTTACAACAACTCCATGAAGTATATATCACTATTACTCCTTTTAAAGATGAAGGAAATAAGCTCAGGGAGGTTTTAAATAACATAAAGTTCATAAATGGTAGAGCTGAGGCTCAAACTGAGGCAGTCTGTCCTCTTAATTAGTACTCTACCCACAAGGCTCGAAATAACATCTGGATATTTTTAGGTACTTTAAGGTAAGTGCAGGTTGGCATTGCTGATTCTTCGGGGAAACTTTACTTAAAGCGTTTCTACTGAAATTATAACTGTTTGTTTTTTCATCAAGGTCAACTTTCCTTGCAACTTGTAAGGGATTCTGTGACACTCTAGGTAAATAACCAGGGGTCGAGACGTAATTCCAACAGTGGTACATTCCTCCTGTCATCGTAAGAGCAGATTTCTATTTAAGCTTTCCGAGAACGGGCATACCATCCAGAGGTCACACATTTAAAATGACCTTGGAGACGTAGTCCATTCCTGCTCTCAAGATGAGCAAGAGTGATGTGAACGCTGCAGAGCGTTAATGATCTCAGGTCTCATTGACACATATCCAGATTATAGGAAATGGCCGTCCCTATGGTGGTAAAAACGGCCACCAGCAGCACCAAGAGAAGAGAAGGGAAAATAAATCACCATTTCTGAAGCGCGTATAAGCTATGCTAACCAGATATTTAAGGCTCACATCTGCTCAGACGGCTCATTTTAAAGCCAGTTCACAGCCGCTTCTAAGGATCTGGAAACCATTTCACATTAGGAATGACTAAGGGTACTCTGGACTTTAGGATAATAAATGGAAACTGAAATATGAAACCTACCCTCCGATACCGAAGAGGTACCACGGTGAAGAGAGAGGGGTGATGTGGCTCTATCACCCCAGAAAGGAGAACTAGCACATGTGGGTAGCCTGAGAAGGGGCCAACTTTGTCTGGGCATAATTTCAGCAATGAGATTTCACTGCCTTCTATTATAATGGACTGGACATACTAAAGCTTCTATTTGCCCAAGAATTAACTGAAGGAATGTCTGCATCAATCAACCTGTGGACTAGAAGACTGTGGTCCTCACAGCTGGATACCCATCCAACAGACAACTTCCTGCCTAGGACATGGACAGTGACTGTATACTGAGACCGGTGAGACCCAGGGGGAAGTCAGCTGCCATCTTCCAGCAAAGGTCTTTTCTCCCTAATCCGCCTCCCCACCACCCCCAAAAAAGACAAGGTAAAACTCCCCTTCCTGCCTGTAAAGCAGGTTATACAAGAATCTTAGGCCCAGTGCTACAGCAGCATCTTGGGACCATGAGAAGACTAAGCCTTGCGAGAGAAAGCCACCATACTGAGGAAGGCAGAAACAAGGTGGCAGGATATTGAACTAGACCATGCCATTAAAACTGCCCTACCTCCAGACTTCTTGTAATGGGAGATAATCAGTGACCTCATTAAGTCACTTTGGGTACAGTATTCTGTTTCTCACAGCAGAATGCACTTTATACAACATGATCATGTTTAAGATTTTATAGTTATGCACTGTGATATTGTTATTTATAATAAGAAACATATATTTGGTCTTCATCCCCATTTCTGGCTCAGAACTCCTGAAACTCTTGGAATTTCCTAAGTGATGACAGCTATAAAGGTATCTTTTGGATCCAGGATGGGAGCTGGTTCTAGGAGATCCAACCAAGAGATTAGAGGGTTGGAACTTTCAATCCCATCCCCCTGACCTCTGGGGAGGGGAAAAGGGCTGGAGATTGAATCAACCGCCAATAACCAATGATCTAGTCAATCATGCCTATGTAATGAAGCCTCCATAAAACTCCAAAAGGACAGGGTTGAGAGAGCTTCTCAGTTAGTGAACTCACTCCAGGTTGGAGGTCCTAGGAGCATGGCCTCCTCTGAGAGGGCATGGAAGCTCTGTGCCCCTTCCCCATGCCTTGCCCTACACATCTCTTCCACCCAGCTATTCCTGGGTTCTATCCTTTCATAATAAACTGGTAATCTAGTAAGTATAATGTTTCTCTGAGTTCTGTAAGTCGCTCTATCAAATAAATCGAACCTGAGGAAAACGTTATGGAACCTCCAACCTACAGCCAGTTGGTCAGAAGCACAGGGTTGAGAATGAAGGTGCAGGGCAGTTATAGAAGATTGACAATTAACCTATGGCATGTGATTCTGTCTCCCAGTAAATAAGTGTCAGAATTGAACTGAATTACGGGACACCCAGCTGGTAACCCACGAATTATCTACTGGTGCAGGGAACCCCCACTCCACACACACACATCGGGATGGTGCCAGAACCTATAATAAGTACCCTAGACTTTTAGAACCTTCTCTGCTTACAGATGTACAAAGTCAGCACTGGAGAGACACATTGCCAGATATACTGAGCAGAATATAAACACTCTGGAAATGAAAGTCTATGGTAATATTAACATCAGAAGAACCTTCCTCATCTGTTGCCTTGGCTACCAAAGTAAAAGTTCTCCAGCCGCTATTTACAACTCCAAGGCACACGAGTCCTGCAAGGAGATGCTATCGGGAGGCAGAAACACAGTCGTATTATCGAAATGAAAATCATATGGTAAAACTGGAATCTCACCTTATCTAATAAAAGGTAAATTGGGGAAATCATATCATTTTTATTCAGGCAAAACTAACTGCCCATTTACCCAACCACTGAGATTACACTGTAAAGGGGAGAGAAGAACAGTACTACTTGAGGGATGTTTTGAGGATTAACTGCTATGGTGCATGTGGGGTACAGTACCTGGGACACAGCAGAGCTTAACAGAGTGACTGACATTAGTAAAAGCTCAATATATGCCAGGAGAGGATTCCTCTTCTAAAGATCCCAGGTTTATTTTGAATCAATGAGATGAAAAGGTATTTTATGCCAAAGATATTTAAGCCCAACACAAAGAATCTGTTAGTGAATCTGGCAAAAGAATTAATAAGGAAAGAAAGAAAACATGGAAAAAGAAGGGAGGGAAAGGAGACTATAAAGGAATTACTTTCCTGAATTATTTTTTTAACTGCAAGAAGAGGAAGGAGATTCACAAACAATACGGCGATCTATCTAAAGCAAAATTGTCAGAACTGTAACAGTGAAAGAGTAAATAAAGAATCTCGAACAATCACATCCTTCCAAGGTAAATAAGAAAGGAGGAAAAAAAGGGGTTCCAGGACACAGTTCGAGTGGAACACAGGGTATGTAAAACCATCTGAGATGCTGCAGAGGCTTAGCCAGCGCCAAGGAGAATACTGAGAAGACTCGGGTAGTGAGCAGTTCCGTAGTTGAATTTCCATAACGATAACTAGTAACTAGTACAAAATAAGTCCCGAGAACAAAATACATTGTGTACAGTACTGGGTTTGGAAATTCTGTCTGCTCTCACTTTTTCTTAGCTTCCATATCCATGGGGATCTGTCTCTTCTTTGGCGGAGGAGGTGGAGGCAGTTCTTGCTTAGACCTCTTTGTAGTTACTTGTTCTCTTATGCGAACAGTCTCCAAAAGATCTTTCTGAGGAATCTGGGACATCCCCAGCTTGGCTACAGCCTGAGTCACCTGAAATAAAATCAGCCAAAGTTTTAATGGTTTATTATAGTTTTATTGAGATATAATTGAAAATGTACAGTTTAATGGTTATTAGCATATTCACAGCTGTGTAACCATGCCGACTTTCTAATGCCAGAATAGTTTTGTCATCCCCCAAATAAACCCTGAACCCATAACTGGCACCACCCACTCTCCTCTCCCCCTTGGCTCCTGGCAACCACTAATCTGCTTTCTGTCTCTGTGAATTTTCCTATTCTGGACAGTTCATACACACAGAATCAGAGTACATAGAATCTTGTCACTGGCTCCTTTCACTTAGCATAATGTTTTCAAGGTTCATCCATGTTACAGCATGTATCAGCGCTTCATTTTTTTATTGCCAAAAAAGATTCCATTGCATAAATACACTACATTTTGTTTATCCATCTGTTGATAGACATTCGAGTTATTACACTTTACAAACCAAAGTTTTATTTTTGATGAAATTATCGCTTCTTGGCCTTTTGGCTAAGATCAAGTGTATTTTTGATCAATTCACTAAAATGTTTAAATTAATAAGATTATGTAAGATTTAAAGATCATCTAATGCAGGGGTCCCCAAACCCCGGAATGGTACTGGTCATGGCCACACAGCAGGAAGTGAGCGGTGGGCCAACAAGCAAAGCTTCATCTGTATTTGCAGCTGCTCCCCAGCACAAGCGTCACTGCCTCAGCTCCACCTCAGATCATCAGGTATGAGATTCTCATAGGAGCACCGGTCCCTGGTGCCAAAAAGGTTGGGGACCACTAATTTAATGGATTCATGTCTATCTGTTATCAGTTACTAAGGGTTAAATTACTGGATATTAATCAGTTTTTTGAAAATCTATTAGAATTTACTTTAGAAAACAGGATTTTCATGTCAGTTTTTCAATTTTATAACAAACTAGGTATAAGGAACCAACTTTTTAGTTTAGCTACTTTTCTTTTATTGCAGAAAGCCAACCTGAATACTTAACTTCTACTTAATGGCACAACATATTACCCAAAGCAAAAGGTACCTGGTTAGAGGAATCTTCTAGTCTCTGGACCAAAGAGTCCCACCTCTGAGTCAGTTCCTCAGAATCACTGTTGATCTTTCCAGAAGCCTTAGGATTATCAAGTAATTGACCGACATCCTGACCGATCTCACTCAGCTGATCCAACGCTTGACGCTTCATTTCCATGTCTTCCTTCAAAATCTAGTATTTCAGATATTTATTAGATATTTATAGAAATTTATCTTCCTGTTCCCCAGTCAGGAAATCTAAACATGTGTATTTTATAGTAAAATGTACTTGCTTTACAATTCACTAATACTAAAACATAAGACTCCTGGTTCTAGATAATTACATGGCAGCATTCCAGTGTTAGGTAATGAGTCTTACTCTGTATTTACTAAATTGTATTAACCATTTATATAAAACATATCGCCGGCTTAGAAGACAGATGCTGACAATGACATCACTTACAGCCAGTCGCCGAACACTGACACTTAGTTCCTTTTGGTCTCTGAAGTTGCTTGTCTGGATTTTATTTAAAGCCTCTTCTTTTTCAGTTAGCCAAGCTTTCAACAAGCACTACAAATAATAACAAAAGTTAGAAATATATTTGGGGAATCACTTGGTAACTCAATTCACTCTCTAGCTTTTCTGTTATTAGAGGCCTCACCTTTATCTTGGGTAAGAAGGACTTCAAACACCTAAGCCTGAGGCATGAATGACACAGAAAGACATCTTTTTAAAGATATTGTCCCTCTCATACTTACAACAGATCAACCTGAAATTTGCTCCACACCTGGATAACTAAACCAAATTCTCAGGGAGGTAGGTGGATCTAAAACGCTAAATCCAGCTATTCAAGTCTCTGAAAAAAAGTCACACTACAATTCTCTGAAGGCAGAAGGAAGTTCAGAGATTGTCTGTCTCAGCCCCTCGTTTCAGGGAGGAAAGAGAAAGAAGCCAAGCTATATATCCAAGATCTCTTGGCTAGTTAACAGAAGAGCCAGATCAAAGACCTATACTCCAAAGCCAATGGATTTTCCACAGCAGCATTCAGGAAAACCACACTAATACTCCAGGTTCAACAGCAATTATGGTTAGAGAAGGAAGTTGGAGGATAGTCCAAAGCCAATATAAGAATATTTAAACTTCATTGGCCAACAATGCATGTTTTTTTAGGCAGAAGATATTTAGTAATGTAGACAGATAAAACTTGCAGCAGGGGTGGATAACAACATGGCTGCATTGAGATCATTCTTCCCAAAGTATAGTGTGTACCACAGAAACCCTTTTCTGTAGGGCTAGGGGAGAAAAATCTTAGTTGTTTGCAATTAATTCTTTCTCTAATTGTTTTATTTATCAGTTTATTTAACAACTCTTCCTCTAAATGCCATACACACACCAAAAAAAGATGAAGACCAAACATAAAAGACGAATTTGGATCCTTCCCTCATGTGTAATAAGATATGCACAGGAATAACTATGGCACAACACAGAAAGTACAGACACCACAAAAGAGATTGCATCCAGTTTAGAGACCGGAGAAGAAGAAGAAGGGGATTTGTAGATGATTTCATGGCTGGGGAGAACTTAAAAATGAAGAGATGAGTTTAAAGGCATTCCATGGCTTTAAAGATGCCATACCTTAAACAAAAACACAGAGACTGGGAAACAAATGAAATAGATTCACTCTTTCAAAAAAAAAGAAAACAAGAACCATGAGGAATGTATGAGGTGCCATGCATTGGAACAGAACAGAGAGAAAGAACTAGCATTAATTACTCTTGTGGTGTTAAGTCTAGAAATGAGCTACAAACCGAGAATTCAGGGTTGGAGCGCTGGGTACGTGGGAAATTGAGGTGGAAAAGGTAGGATGAAGTCCTTTACAGAATATTCTCCATGCCACACAAAACTGGCCAATGCTGCAGAAGCTTGGAGCTAATTCTCAGAGCCCATTTCTAACATCTTAAAGCGTCTGCACAATCATCCTTTGAAAGGTTTTCTAATTCAGATACAGTTGATTTGGTCTCATTCCCTGCAACAGCAAATTGTCTCTAGATTAAGTCCCCACATTGGCTTCAAATTCTACTTTTTCACAAGATTCATCCTTCCGTATCACTAGCAGAAAGCCATTCAAAGGTCAGTTTTTAACCGAAAATATTGGCCAAAATACTAGCCATTCTCTATTTTTAAATGTTTTTAATTACCAAATTAAAATTCTTTCCAAATTTTAAATTAGTTTACTTAGTACAAGAGTAACACAATGGTTTTCTCTGGCAATTAAATCTCCTATTGTCATTACTGAAAATTTTAATTACTTGATCTATGTGACTCGGTCTGAATACAGGGGTCTAAGTAAGTGTAAATATTTGTCAAGTAAAATGTAAATATTTCAGAAATCAGGATCAGTTCCATTATGATTCTTAATAGAAAGATTCTAACCAATAATTCAGGGCAGGGGGTAGTGATCAACAATTTATTTGGGACAAATTTTGCAACCAATTTTTTAAGATGTTCTCTCCGCAACCACATTTAGTAAACCAAAAAGCATCATACACTTGTTTTTATCCCCTGAAATGAATATAGTTGCTTTTTGTGGATGGAAATGAAATACATTTAAAAGAATCAAAATGAAGACAGAGATGTGGGAAGAGTATCTGCTTATTTTCTAAACCACAACTGTTTGGCGTTTGGGGAGAAAAGTTTTGTTTATTTGCATTCTGTTTTAATGGTTGTTTTTCTGGAAGAACAAAGTGAGCAAAGGGCCACCACTCTAACTGAAAACTTAAGGCAGCAGCTTCGTGCTAAAGGTTCATTTGCTGTGGTAATCCTTAGTGGAAAAAATACACTATTAACCAAATATTAAGTCAATGGTGTTGCTAAATAATATTTTCAGTTAATTTCAGTAGTTACTCTGGTTAAAATTCAATAAAAATTCTTGTGATTTAAAGTTCACAAATTATCGAGTGGATTCATTTATTCTTTATTTTCTAAGCACAATTCACATGTTAGGCACTGTGTTGATACCAGTTCAAAGACATTACCCAACACAAATGCAATGAAAATTATAATGTCAAGCAACTCCTGAGAGTAGCATATCTAAATACTAACATTTTAAATATTAAACACAGATCAAATTGTTATTACAAGGGAGCCATATACTACAATCTCTATTAAGAAGTTTCATGATAAAAGGGATACAAGTCTGACTTTTTAAAAATTTATTATGGTGACATTGGTTAACGAAATCCAGTTAAGTTTCTAACATTAAAAATAACAAATAATTACTTGTAAATGTTCCTTTAGAAGAAAAGTAAGCAAGACTTTATTCTAATGCCATAATGAAGGATGTTCCTTTTCACCATCCATTTGACCATATGGTTAGCAGTTTCATACCTGTTCTTCCAACAGTTCCTGCCACAGTATGTTGATTTCCTGCAACCTGCTCCAGCGTTCTTCGGTCCACCTGCACACTGCTGTCCAACGTTCGCCAAGTTTCTAGTAAAAGAAAAAGCCATCCTTTGCAACAGAGCCTTAAGAGACAGTTATTACAAACCTTAAAGAAACTCTTGGCATCTGTTGTTCTATTACAGACTAACAATTTATAAAAATATATTTCTATGAAAGTTGCTTTAAAACAGTACAGATAGCCAGAGGGAAGATAAAGTAATCAGGGAGATCATTCCATAAACTATATAAATGTCTAACCAAGGAATTGTATACTTGAAACTAATAATAAAATAAAATTTAAGAAATTAAAATAATATAGACAAATCCTATAAATTTATAGATGAGAAAAACTAATTCTACTTTTTGTGCTTAAGTTTGTTTCAGGCTATAATTATCTTTATGATGAAATTCAGTGCATCAGTAATTTCTTAACCACCTTTCATATGCCAAAAAATCCACTTTCTTTTCACATGCCAAAATATTTCCCTCAGTAGTATGAAAATTACAAAAAAATTTTAACATTATAAAAACTGTTTTAAATGAGAGAATTTCTATTAAAAAATACTTAATCGATTTGTTCTGTTTACATTGCATGATCCAAAGAAAATTCTACAAAACTTAGCAACGGAATGTTACAAGTATTAGCAATACTAAATAAATAAGTTTGATAATTTTTTTTTAGGCGAGGCAACCCTTGGTTGACCTCACAGATTGCAAGAACCTTGTCGGCTTACAATCCCTTATGTTTTTATTTTTCATGCCTACAGCACCTGGTCTTCCTACATGGTCTCCCATCCAAGTACTAACCAGTAACCAGGCCCAACCCTGCTTAGCTTCCAAGATCAGACAAGATTGGGCGTGTTCAGGGTAGCTGGCTGTAGACGATTAATTTTTAAAAATCATTCTTCATGATGGCTTTCTCAATAAGTTATTTTACCATTTTATAATGATTAACAAATGTTAAATTTTATTTCTACATTTGTCACACATGAACAAGAATTATTTAATTTGTAGTATCCTATTTTGATATTTAATACCAGGGATAGCTTTTTACACTGCAAAAGGTAAAAAACTTAGAGCCAGAAGACAGGTCTCCAGTCTCAGCAGGAAAACTCATTGTCTATTTAAGTCTCTGAGACATCACTTCACTTCTATATATTTCAGTTTCCTCCATGTTAAATAGGCCAGACATGCCTACCTCTCAGGTTACTGTAATAACTAAGTACTTCTGCATCCAAGCTTCAGAACCACTGGCCAACTTTGAAAAGGAATTTCATGTGATGAAATTATATTCTGAAAGTTACTGAAAATCATAAACTGGCAACATTGTACTTGGTAATTCAAGTATTGCTCAAATGAAATAGCAATAAATATCTTTATAAAAGACCTACAAAAATATACTATAGCCTTTGTGCAAAAAGAAGCAATTTGTTGGGCTTCCCAAAACTATTGTTGAAATTCACACACTGATCTACCAAAGAAACAGGGATATTAAATCCTACACGGCTGAAATTCTCAAACTTTGAAATGCACCTACATTTTTTTAAAGAGCAGATCCATTGGGCTCCACTCAGGAATCCACGTCTGTGTGGAGGCCAGAAATCTACATTTTAACAAATTCCTCAAGTAATTCTGAGCAAGAAGCTTGTGAACCACAAGTACTGTGCTTCCCAATCTTGTTAATACTATGCACAAGGTGGCTGGAGACCAAAAGCAACCCCACCCATTTACCCCGACTGCTGAAGCAAAGGAACGATAGCGAGGTACTCCTGTAACCCACGAGGTGTGGAACCCCGACTGAGAAGCATAACCTAAAGTAGGTTCTTCTGCTCTTTTAAATAAACAGTGAGATGGGACAAGAAGAATAGGGGCAACATGTAGTCGCTATCAGACGACAGGTGCCTTGGAATCATCCTCCTTTTCGGGGTCCTTACCTGTAACTGATCCTCTAGAACAGCTGTGGCACTCTCACAGCTGTTTTCATCAACAATCACCACCATGTGAGTTAATGAATTTACCTTCACCTGTTCAGCCTCAAGATCATTTTGCAAACTCTGGGGGGAAAAAATAAGATAGACCATTATTTCTTCTCTTTCGCATTTACCTATTTAAAATCCACTCAGTTGTCAATAGTAATTAAGGACATTTAATGAGGCATCGTGTTTGAATTTCCAATCATTACCCTAAATGTTCCACTAATGAAACAAACCCATTATACATCTTTACATTTCATTATGAACCAAAGCAGTTTGAAAATGCAGTGTCATAACGGATTGCAAGTGGGATGTCATTACTTTTATTCCAAATTCTGGCAAAAAAATAAAAAAGTAACATAAATGAGTTGAGTGTCTATACTAGGAATTAAGATAAGAATGTAGAATTGGTAAATCACAAATGTCCCAAACTTAACTATACAGAGTCAGAGATCATTTTCTCTTGTGCAGCGTGGTATAAAGTGAGAGTTAAGTAGATGCTATTTGATAGTCAGACGCTATTCTGATTAGCTGCCCAGGAAAGCAATTAAGAATACACAGATGCCTTCCATTCTCACCTCTTCCATGGGAAGAGCGCAGCAAGTCTCAAGGTGTATGTATATAGGTAATTTATATAAACACTACCAACAGTGTTATCAAATGTTTCTCGAGTCATGTTTAAAGTATCCCCAAAGCTTTATTTATCAGTTATCTAGATATTTCATTGAAAAATCAAATTCTTCAAACAACTTGAAGACAGGTTATTTACTCCACCTTCCCTTGACTATGAAAAGTTATCCCCTATATTTGTGACCAACTTTAATTTTCTGCTAAATTTTGATTCTTTGCCTGGCACCTGTTACTTTCCTAGATCAGAGAAGAAACAGTAGCTTTCCTTAAAAGATCAGGTACAGATAGACCTGAGAGTTTGCTTCTTTATCCACACACAGCATTGATGCCAACACACTAGCCTTCTTAACCACTTACTTATAGGTTCGAACAACCCTGATAATCCCACGAAAGCTATGCCTTTCCTAAGGAAACTACACACAGCCATATAAAATTTCACCTGCGCTTTCATCCCAGAAAAGTCACATCCCCATGAACCCCACCCTCTAAGCTGCTGAATAAAAGACAACACTGAAGAAGTATCCCACCTCTACACTAATGACAGAAGCCATCAGCCCCTGAGGATGCTAGGTGCTGCCTTTTCATATGTGATAAGGTATGAAAGAAATATGAGCCAGATTTACTTTATGATCTTCTAGCAGCTTTTGTAGGGATTTTAAATCATCATCCGGGGGGCGAGTTTCCATCTTTCGAATGCGTTCTTCCGTGAGCGTTAACCAGGCCGAGAGCTGCTGCAGCTGCTGCTTCTGCAGTTCCATCAGCACGTCGTGCAGCCTGTCCACGGAGGAGCACAGCGTTACTCCCGCTTGCTCCTCCCCCTCGCAAAGCCAAAAACACACTCCAGGCCGCAAAGAAACGGGGCGAAGAAATGCACTCCCGTCTAACCATGTCAAGTTAGTATTTAGTCTTTAAATATAGAAACGAGCAAAAAACTTTTTTATTTTCTTTCTAGAGGGCGTCGATTCAAAGAATGCAAATAACAGCACCCTGTATTGGTATCAGAATCATTGTTTCTTCAATCAGGAATTCCTGCTTATTAAATAGGTGGAAATGGCAATGGAATGCAGTTTGCTCCTAAATACACAATGCAAGAAAGAAAACAAACCCGGGGGTGGGGGGTGGGGGGTGGGACTGCTTTATAGAACAAAACCGTAGATAAAGACTACATAGTCCTGTCTTCATATGGAGTTAAGGGTTAGCCAATTTTAACACTACAAATCGATAACTATCTCTACGAAATGTCTTTCTCCTTTTTGGTAATTTCTGTACTCTAACTTTTACCTTTTAATTTGGATAACATACCAAAGGAGAAACAAAGACCATACAAAATCCCAACATTACAAAAAGAAAACAGTCAAAATTTTACAAGACAAATTCTGTAATTATCTAGCTTTCACAGGCATGCAGACCTTTACTTGAGCTAAACTAAGCAATGGACTCTATAAAATAAGTGCCAATTTCCTTGCTTCCACTCACCGGGACTGTCTGTCCATACTCTCCACCCTTAGAGCTTCCCATCTAGCATTCAGCAAGGTCATTTGTTCCTGGATCTCAAACTCCTCTTCATCTGACAGAGTTCCTTGTGTTATCAGCTGGTTTCCCGCCTGCAAGACACTCCCCACACTGCTCTGGTGTGCAGTCAGCTCCATCATAAAAGCCTAGGAAGGTACATATAATTTGTGAGTTGCTCATTGCAAAAAAAAAAAACAGAGAGACTTAATAAATTATTAATGTCTACACATCAAAGCTACAGAAAAAGGTAGCCACGTAGAGTGAAAATAAAGTGGACTTTGATCCAACTTTTTAAGCTCTGAATATAGGACATAAGTAGCTGGCCTAAGCAAAAAAAGTGAAGAAATCAAAGAGAACAATATTACATCTGATAATACCAGCTATTTTGAAGTAAATGCTGATCATACTACTGAGAGATTGTGAACATGAAATTATGAAAAAATATAATAAATAAAACACAAAAGGAACTGTGAAAGAATATGATCCTTTCTATTATTTTCAAAGCAGAATAGGAAATAAAGCCTGTCAATTAATAGGTCACGAAAAAACTACTTAACAATAAAAAGAAAACTCTACATAATCAAATCACTACAGTGGAATATAATATATCTTTGAAATACTAGGAAATTTTCCTTATATAAAATTGTACAAGAACGCTAGATAACATTCGCTTAACTGTACAATAAATAAAAATAGTCACTTCCTGGGGGAACACTCAAAATCTAAAGATTCGGCGTATTGATTAGCCATTTGTGTTTTAACCATAACAATACACTTCAGAAACAAGCAGTGCTTTGCACTGATTTTTGTCAGTAGCTCCACAGAATATACAAATTACAATAAGATTAAACTCTGAAATCTAATTCCAACGCACAGTTAATCACCCACACCAACTGTATAACAAAGGCCTGTTTAAATATCACAAGTCCTAACATACGCCACGAACTTTCAGTAACACTATCTACCAGGGTGGAGCCCCTGGTTAAGGCACAGGCGCCATGATGGACAGACCCCGCTCCTCAGCTACAGATTATTTACTTCATGGGTGGCAAACTGGTCTTTCACTTCTTCGACATCATCAGAAATGTCATCCTGCTCCTGGAACGTGTCCTCGGCAGAAAGCAACCAGGTCAGCACTTCCTCCAGGGCTATCTGATAGCTGTCCAGATCCATGTCGACCTCAGTGACAGTGCTGGGGGTTTCAGCACGGGGACTCTCATGCTCCTCTTCTGGTGCTGAGCTCTATAATAACAAAGCCCAAAAAAAAAAAAAAAAAAAAAAAACCACAAGCATCATGAAGACGAGAAGGTGTTCAACAAAGACACACTGTATATGGAGAACCCTCCCTCAGGTAGGCACTGCTGTGTCTTAGGCATTCAGCCAGTTGTCAGTAGCTGGGTGAGCAATGCCGTGACCTAGTCAGAAAGCGTTTATTAAGTGTGCTAGGATGGCAAAGAGAACAAAAGCAGCATGCACTCCTGAATTCTGTGCTCATGGGGATTCTAACATAGCTGGGAAGAGACAAATAATCCACATGAATCACTTCTGGACAAAAATATGGCTATTAGCAAAGTTATAAATGCTATGGTTCCAACAAAAGGTGCTATTTGAGTTCAGCAAGGGAAAGTTTCAGAGGATCGCCTTGGGCCTTGAAGGATAAATATAACTTAAAGAAAAAGAGAGAAAGATTAGAACTGTGCTTTGACCCTCATTAAACCTCTTTTACTGAAATACACTTTAGCACTTTATTTTAGACACTGAAAGGCAGCCACACATACAGGCTGTTGTATTGATAGTAGTTTTTGGAGGCAGTCATCTTCTACTTTACTTGCTGTTTTTTTTGTTTTGTTTTGTTTTTTTTGAAAAGCCCACGAGAATAAACATCTCAAGCTCCTCATGAGCAATGGAATATTTTCTTATACACTTTAGAATCTGATAACCAAATGAACTATCTCTCGCATGCAATTGTTAACTTTCAGAACAAAACTTCTTTAAAATTTGCCTAAAGCCTATCTCCACTTACTCACCTTTCACTCAAAATTTTTACATATTTCAAACATACCGAAATGTGTAAAGAACAATATAAGAAATGCTCATGTACTTATTAACAGCTATAGCTTGTTAACATTTTCTTTCAGATTTGGTATCGGTCCTCACCACTCAACTAAAAAGGCTTTTTTTCTAGTGTCACCAATAACCTTGCCATTGACAAATTGCCATTGACACTACACTGGTTTTCCCCCTGGTCGAATTGCATTTGCCGACCTGTAAGTAATGAAATTGCCTCAAAATTAAAGTCCTGGGCCCTTTTTTCTTCTCTCTGTATACTTTGTCTGAGGGGTCTCATTCATTCCCGTGGAATTTAAAGAACCATCTATATCCCGCCTTTATAGTTCTGGTTCCCAACTCCTAACTCCTCTGTCCAACCACCTTAACATCTTCACACGGATGTCTCATAGGCATAGCACACCATGTCTATATTTACTTTCTTTTTTCCCTAAACTCCTTCCTCCTCAGGTTTTCTCATTTCAGTAAATGGCTCTTTCATGCACTTCACTCCGCCAGCTAGTAACCAGGGAGCCGGCCTTCATTTCTTTCTTTCACCTCTCATATTTAATATACAAGCAATTCCTACCTTCAGAATGTATCTCCGATCCATCCAGACCATTCCATCTCCACCACCACCACCATCTGTCCTCAAGACTACAACTGTCTGCTAACCTGCTGACTGGTATCTTACTTCCCGTTGCCACCCACACCCCTGCCTCTATAATCTACTCCTCACACGGCCTCCAGAATGATCTCCAGAAAACGTAATCACATCATAAGACTTCCCCACTTAAAATCCTTCACTGCTTCCCAATGCTCTTAAGAGACAATTTAAAATCCTTAAAATAGTTTACAAAATACTGTGACAGCAAGAAACTGAGTGAGTGTGAGTGTGTAAGTGTGTGTAGGGTTGGATTTCAAAAGGTTAATCAGGGAAGACTTTTCTGAAAAAGTTCCATTGAAACCGAGGAACGATGGGAAGCTTGCCAAGCAGCGAGTGGGTGGAGGGGCATTTCATAGAGAGGAACCCACATGTACAAGAATGCTGGGGAAGAAGAGGGAAAAGCCCACCACGACTGCAGTGAGGCAGCCTGAGATGTATTGTGGAGGTAGGCTGGATCTCATAAACTATAAGAGAACATTAGGTCTTTAATTAGCAAGAAGGCTGCAACGGAAAGAAAACACACACTAGAGACTTTGTGAAGGAAGAAACAAACAGACCCAGTAAACTGATGCAGATTAAAA